>NC_063161.1:154697552-154750052 GCF_023159225.1 Perognathus longimembris pacificus
GATGCTGCTATTTATAGATCCCCATTTCATTAGTTGCAGAGTTTCAAGGAAGAGATTTTCTCTAGGGGAAATGGATACTTGAAGTTCATTTTCTTCCTCACATTAAGGCAGAAATGTGAACAACCTTCAGTATAGGACATGCGATTATGGTATTTTTGCAGGGGCAGTTTATTCCTTAAATTTATTTGTAACATCAAATGTTGTAAATTTAAAACATAAGGAGTTCAGAAATGCTAGTTACTATTCTGGCTGAGTGCTACTTTATGCATACTGTTTTATTAATCTTTCTTGGTTGTTTTTTTCTTTTAAAAATTGTTAAATTTTTAGAAACAACAAAGCTGAGCATAATCATGACTATATCCCCTTTCTTCCAAGTGTTCTAAGTCCTGCGAAGGATTGCCAAGAAGTAGTTTACCAAAAAATCGCAATCTACCCATCATGTATATCTGTATAAATTTGTAGTGTAGGTAATTATGCTTTCCTTCTTGAATTCTTGACGTTTGAGTTATTTTTTTCCCTTTAAGAGAATATTTACTTAGTTAGTATTCACTTAATTAGAACTGACTGTTTAATGTTTTCTGGGAGGGTATTTATGGTATTTTCTTTGCTATATTTGCATTCTAGAAATTAAGTCCCCCTGCCATTATTCGGCAAGCCTTTCATACATTAGAATGATGAATTGAAAGCAGAAATGGGAAAAAGACTGCAATGCAATGAAAATTTAATCAGCGTCTTCTGCTGCTTTAATAAGGCAAATAATTCTTATTGGCCGCTGTGTTAAGGTTTCTAATATTTAATTCATAACAAACCTTGCATTATTCTGCAGTAGCATCGACAGCTCCACTTTGCTGCCTGCCAACAGGCAACCATAAAAACTTAAAAGCAGATGTAAATGTCTAAAACAAGGAGAATGATTAGATCTAAAGCAGTCAAAAAAATCAACAATATTGTGAAAGAGTTTGATGGATCTCTATATTTAGTGATGCAAAAATAATATTAATTAAATCCTCTTACAGATTCTTGTTTTTGTTGCTGGACTTGGTAACCTTTTATAATGCAATTTATAAAGCAGTCTTTAGTGCCTGACCAAAAGACTTAAAGCAAAACAAAACAAAAAAGCAAATGTCAATATAGTTTGGTAATAAGCTTCTTTAAACTGGACACAAACTGTGCTATTTATACTGGAAGTAGCGGGTTTGTATTCTTGTGTATATGAAGCCTCTCAGTAAATATACTGCTGAAATTGAGCCAGTAGAATATAAAGTATTTTATCTTCAGTTAACCTAGTTTGAGAAAAGCAATAGCTTTTGCAGTCTGGTTTTTGTTTGAAATGTTCCTTAAAATTTTGTTACAGGATTAAAGAGAATATATTGTTTTATTTTCTAACTAACCTGAATTTAATGATTCTGTAATAGTAGCTAGCAGTCTTTCTTCTGGATTACCATCTAGGTTATCAGGATCTTTTGTATGAGGTTGTGTTGTTGGGCATTAAGTTTGGACCTGCAGAAGTGAACAAAGATACTGTTACTGATTACATGTAAACGCCTGAATCATTCAAAAGGATGTGGAGAAGAGTATTTCTATAGTGTGAAGCCAGAGAAAATGGCAACCTGCCAAAGCTAGGTGCAAGCTCTTGTTACATGGAAGGGCTGGGCCTGTTCTCATTTCTTCTTGAAATGGCTTAATTGGTGTCAGCACCCCAGGGATAAAGGCCTCTAACACTGAAATCCACACGATTCACCCTGTCTCTGCTCAGTGTAGGGAAACTGGTAACAACTGGTGGTGAATGAGGAGTGAACGGTGCTGTAACAATACTCGATGATGTTTGGGATGACAGAAATTAATACGCACTTGCTTGAAGAAAGCAATGATTAATGGCAGTGAGCACGGGAATGCCGTCCCTCCTTTTACTCCACTTTGATGGGGATTGAAAAGCAAAAGGCTGTTTTCATTCTCTGTAGAAAGCAGAGGTCACACAGAGTACATTATAGCAATTTTTTCTCTCTGTTTTTTTTATTTCATAAATATTATGATAAGCGTAGATTAGATAGTTTTTTCCTTTATGTAAGCTTAAGAGGATATTTTATGCCATTTAAACATTATTGTTTATGCTAAAGAAATCACACATTCTTCTCTTCACTTGTTAGATCATTTCCCCTCATGTCAGAATAATTAGTGTAATTAGGAGTTAAAAAAGCCCACAAACACACAGTTGTATTAATGCTGCTTACCATGTTATAACTGGAATCAAAAGGGCTTTAGTCTTCTAAAGACTGCAAGGACAGGGTGGAACAGGAATGTCACAGAGTCTCTCACCTCTTTTCCACCCCCCCCCCCAGGATTTTCTCAGTGAATATTTGACATAAATATATTTTGCAAGGTACTTGCACTTGTCAGCAGCTTTCTTAGCCATTTGATAAAGATTCTTTATTCTACAAGAAAGCCTGAAATAACAGAACTGTACTTTGGATAATGAATTCTTCATCTGTGGAGAACTTTAAAACAAAGTACAGTGTTGGCATTTTTTTTTCTTTAGAGTGAGAAGGCTGATATATCTTTTGGATCCGACAGGAAGACATAAATTAATAGAGTTCTGGAGTTCAGGTTCTCATTAATAATCCATTTTGTCATGGTTCTTGGCATTGTCAGCCTAGTAACATATTTTGCTAAAGGATAAAAGCAGATTATGTCTTAAGGCACAAAGCAAGAATAAAGAGTTAATCACCTTTTTGGGGAAACTACATGCTATAAGAAAAATATTGTTTTGCAAAAAGTTTTCATTTTTACTTAGAAATATACTGTAATTTCTCTTAGGTAAAGCTGTTAAGAATTTGAAATGGTTCCTAGGACTTTAGGATATTATAGTTTTAATTTATCTTTTAAAGTTGCCCTTGCTGATTCTTTGCAAATATTTGTTTTTTAGTGACAGTTATGATATTAAATCTGTCTTTTATTTTTAGGACTCTATTAGGATGTAATACAGTTCAAAGATAATTGCTAAAAAGTCACTATTCCTTCTTTTCATTGATAGGTATATTCTATTATCTTTGTTTAGTTTCTTTTTATTTTTCATTGTGCTGGTTTTCAGATTTGAACTCAAGGCCTTGCACTATCTCGTTTTTTCTTGTTTATTTTTTATTTTTCCACTCATGCGTGGGACTCTTACCACTTGAGCCACACCTCTAGTCTAGCATTTTGCTGATTACTTGGAGATAGAGTCTTATGGACTTTGCTCCCTGATGGGCTTCAAACTGCTATCCTCTGATTTCAGGCTCCTGAGTAGCTAGAATTACAGCAAAGCCCTACCAAGTTTCTTAGACATGGGGCTCTAATGGCTACTCCAAATCCTACAGTTTTTAATTATCTAAAAAAAAAAAGTCAGCACCATATGTATGTATGTGTATATGTATGTGTGTGTGTGTGTGTGTGTGTGTGTGTGTGTATATGTGTATATGTGTATATTATAGGTATATAGTTCCAAGAGGCTGAGGCAGTAGGATCAAGAGTTTATTTAAGGCCAGTCTGGGTTGCATAGTAAGACCCTGACCCTGTCTCAAATGACTGGTCAGTCAACCAAACAGAAAAATCAAACTGCATTCTGGGCCTCACTCTTGCTCTTGTAATAATATCAAACAAGTTGAAGGGAAATGGGTACAAATAGTCCCAGTTCTGTCTTGTTTTCAGAATTTTTTTAATCTTATTTATATTATATGTCTTTTACAGGCACATGTGAAGAATATCTTTCATCTTTAAAACTTGTGTCTTTTATGGTACCATTACTAGTTATCTTTACTTTTTTTTATTTTTAGGCTTCCAAGTAACATGGGGTGTTCAAAGTCATAAATCTAGAGTTTATGTTGAGGTAACGGGCTTTGACAAATTAATTTATCTTTATAAGACAAAAGTGTATTAAAATATGATTTAATAGAATAAGGAGATTTCACTTCTGCTCTGAAGGGCTTATTATAAGTAGTTTATCTTGATGTTTTTGGAGACATTAAAGTTCATCATTAAAGTTGGCCTGAGTTAATTCTGAAGTGGTATGCTACAAAGATCCAGGAGGGGAAGAATTCTCCCTCCCTCCATTCTCTAGGGAACTTTAAGCATTTGGAGGACAGGCACTATTATCTGTCTAGTCTATCTTCTCTCTATTTGTATGTTTTTAGCATACAGAATGTGCTTATTTTTAAATAGCTTATTTTAAAATAAACATATAAATGCCTTTATTATCTGATATGTATCTACTGAACACATTAAATCTGATGTTACATTCTTTTAATCCTTTATATAGAAATTTATCTTAATTATAGCAACTGCAGTATATGTGAGAAAACTGTCATTGCTGCTTACCTGAATCTGAAGTAATTTATATGTAAATTATTTGTAAAAGTAATTTATATGTATTACTGCTCCCATTGCTATCATTAATGATAATCTAAAAAGACAAAATCTATGTTGAAAATGGATAACATGCTCAGAATTGATTATTCACCTTTAAAATTTTAACTTTCAACTAAGTATTATATAATAAGCAATCTGTCTTACACTAGGAAATATTTGTGTTTCTGAATAGAAGTTTTGAAATATGATTTAACAGATTTCTCTATAGAATTAGGAAGGACATTTGTTTTAGTACATTATAGTGAAAGCTTAAAGAATAGATTTTGACAGGAGACATTTTGCTGACACAGAATGTTTTGTTCATTTTGACTCTCAAATAAGTTCATCTGTCATAATGATTGATTTATATTCATTTTACAATGTAGAGCTTCATAGTTGACTTTTTTATCTATAAGTAACAGAGATTCCTATTTAAGTAAATGCTAAATTAAACAATTATCTTCAAAGGTAGCAGATTAGTAAAAAATATGTATAGTTCAAAGTTAAGTGAGGATTAGTTAAATGAAAAAGCACTATGATTATGACTTATTTAAATGATATTAATTTTAAATTTAGTTTGGTCAGGAACAGAGAGTATAATAAGGTCTCTTTTACTTAATTGCTCTAGTTTTTTGTTCTTTTGACCTTAATGCTAATTATATAACTTACCTGCATTACAACTGTTGTTAAACAGTTTACTTCCTAGTTTGAGTCAGCCACTAATTTGTTGCATATCAAGTGGATAGACGTGGGAAACCATAGTTCTTATTTCTTTATTCTTTCTTTCTTTCTTTCTTTCTTTCTTTCTTTCTTTCTTTCTTTCTTTCTTTCTTTCTTTCTTTCTTTCTTTCTCTCTCTCTCTCTCTCTCTCTCTCTCTCTCTCTCTCTCTCTCTCTCTCTCTCTCTCTCTCTCTTTCTTTCTTTCTTTCTTTCATTTTTTGGCCAGTCCTGGGGCTTGGACTCAGGGGTCTGAGCATTGTCCCTGGCTTCTTCTTGCTTAAGGCTAGCACTCTGCCACTTGAGCCACAGCGCCACTTCTGGCCATTTTCTGTATATGTGGTGCTGGGGAATCGAACCCATGTATACGAGGCAAGCACTCTTGCCACTAGGCCATATCCCCAGCCCCAGTTCTTATTTCTTTATTAATTACAACCTGTAGAACAATTGAGACTGGTAAAAGAAAACTAGGTATTTGCAACAGAGAACCATTGGAATTGTGTACAGTATTAAAACCCAGTACAAGTGACTAGTAAATTTGATTACTGCTGAGTGATGAGTTTTAATTTAGGTCTATGCCTAAATCTCAACTGATAATATGAAATTAAAGTATTTAATTTAATGAAATTCAGTAAAAGAAAGCTGGGCGCTTCGTGGCTTATGCCTAGTGTCCTAGCTACTCAGGAGTCTTCAGTTGAACTGATCATAAAAGAAAGATCTGTGAGTTAACTGGTAAAAAGCCGGAAGTGGAGGTGTGGGGGCCTGACTCAAGTAGTTGAGGGCCAGTCTTGAGTAAAAAAGCTAAGGAGTTCCTGGACCTTGACTTTAAGCCCCTATACTGGCACATACACAATCCTCCACTACGAGCATACACAAGTGTCTTTAGTAGTAGGTCAGAAAACGGCAGAGCAGGGTTCCTTTAAATTTGTTCTTTTTGGCTATAGTTTCTGTGAGTGTAATGAAAACAATGATTCACTGCCTATTTCTAGAAAAATACATGTACTAATAAAAGTTTGAATATAATTTCAGGGAGTTCATAGATACCTTGGAGACTGAACCTTAGGTTAACAGCAGTGTGGTACAGGTGGACTTTTATTCTTTTAAAACCGTATTTTGTTCCAATTTGCAACTGTCATTTACTTTGTACTTGGAAGTCTAATGGATATATTTTCTTATTGATGTTGTACTCATACTCATAACACTCATGGTTTTAGGACCTAGAGAATATTTGGCTGTATTATGAGAAAGAATTAAGAAAGTGAAGTAGAACAATTGCATGAAAGGCAGAAGCAAACTAGTAATGAGAGTTAGGCTAGTAGGACTTGAGAGAGAATCGGGGTGTAGAAAGGGAAATCTGAAATTTAGGACATGAATTATTGAAGGACTTTTTCCCCCCCTAACATTTAATATATGTTTCCTTAGTAATACTAGGTGGTATAAGCTTGTAAGGAAGTGTTTTATTGATAACCTTGCTGTTCTCTAGTGTTGAGGGTTTCAGTTTTTGTTGCATGGTAGAATTTTTTTTTTTAATGCTGGTCCTGGGACTTGAACTCAGGGCCTGGTCACTTTCCCTGAACTTTTTGCTCAAGGCTAGCACTCTACCACTTAACTACAGCTCCACTTTGGTTTTTTTTTGGTGCTTAATTGGAGATAAGCATCTCCTGGACTTTCTTACCTGGGCCGGTTTCAAACTGAGATCTTCATATCTCAGCCTCCTGAGGACCTTGGATCACACGTGTGAGCCACTAGTGTCTGGCTAGAATTTCTTTAAAAGACATTAATTCCTCATATATATAAAACAAATAGATAATTTCTTGGGTAAGAATCCATATTTCATGTTAAACTTTTTTATATAACAACTTCTGAGGATAGGATGTCAATGATTCTCAAACTCTTTGATCTCAGTTTCTCTCCCTTCCCTCCCCCTCCAATACTGGGGTTTGAACTCAAGGCCTTGTGCTTGCTGCTCTACTTGAGACACACCCCAGACCCCCAAGGACTGCTTTACATCCTTAACTGAAGTTTTGTGGGTTTGAATATCAGCATTTACTGTATTGGAAATTAAAACAAAATTTAAAGTTTTAAGTTAATTATGTTAAACTCATTACTTGCTAGCATAAGTAACATTCTTAAAATTATCAGCTTGTTATATATTACCCTAAAGAATATTTTTCTGAAACAGAATAAATCAGATCAAAATGGTGAAAAGAGTGGCATTGTTTTACATTTTGGCTAATCTCTTTAATGTCAGGCTTAATAGAAGACAGCTGGATTTTCACATCTGCTTCTATGTTCAGTCTGTGTTTGGATGGTTAATGTATATGAACAAATACCTAGCCAGACACAGGTACATAATTGGAAATATGAAGGGTATCTTAATGGTCTTTTGAGAATGCTGTGGATGTTCTTTGTTGTTGCTGCACTTAAATTTGACAAGTAGTAGTTTCCTAAGGGTTAGGTAAATGTGGAATCTGAAGGCTATCAGTGACTTTTTTCTATTTTGTTTCATTAAAATCTTGGGTCTAATTTGTACATCGAGTGGCTTTTCTGCTCATGCATGATTTTGTAATATGTCTTAATCATTTGGAAAATACTGGTTCACTTTCTCAAATGTTAACAATTTTTATGCTATACCAAAAAGTTATATTTGCTTAAGTATTATGAAACTCACCATAAAAAAATTATTGTGCTGATGTTTGAACCCAGGGTCTCTTGCTGCTCTTCACTGAGCTATGAATCCAGGCTCCTGGAACAATTTTGAAGTAAAAGGAAGCTGGTACAGTGATTGATCCAACTGTTTTAAAATTCTAATTTTTGCTTAAATGTTTGTGTTTATCATTGGCACCCAAACTATCAGTTTCCCTTGAATTAGCAGTTTTGTTTTTTTTTTTTTTTTGGCCAGTCCTGGGCCTTGGACTCAGGGCCTGAGCACTGTCCCTGGCTTCTTCCCGCTCAAGGCTAGCACTCTGCCACTTGAGCCACAGCGCCGCTTCTGGCCGTTTTCTGTATATGTGGTGTTGGGGAATCGAACCTAGGGCCTCGTGTATCCGAGGCAGGCACTCTTGCCACTAGGCTATATCCCCAGCCCTTGAATTAGCAGTTTTACTTGGTTTCTTTTGGAAAAAAATTCTGCACAATATCTAAGCAGAAATAGTATAGTTTGTCAGTCATTCCATTCACTCTGCAACTCACAATTATACTAGTGCATTGCTTTGTATTTGGTACACAGCAAAAGTGCTTTATGCAGAATTCCTACTTGTCACAGAGAATATTAAAAGGACATTTACTCAAGGTACAATTAAATGAATGATTTTTACTATTTCATCAAGGATATTCTGGGGTGAAACCTGACTTGAAAAACTGCAATGCCTGATGGTAATAAATTATACATTCACTGTTAGTACAGTATGGTGTCATTGTTTTGCTTCATGCTAAGACACTAGCTATTTTATACACTTTGTTTGTGCACCACCAATGTCAGTGTCAGCACTGTGAAAAAGTCACTATCTGAGGGTTGTAAAAATAATTTTGAATTTGTGAGCTCTTGAAAGAGTCCATGTGCAGCCTTTGACAACTACAAGTCTATGCCAGCCAGGCAAGTACTGTGTAACTGAGCTACATCTCCAGCACTGGAGAGCTACAAGTTTACATAAAATGAAATACATACACAGTTGATTCTGAAACCATTATTTCATCTGCATCTGGTTCACCTATATGGAAAGGTTATCAGAAAAGAAACAGGTTTTTCAGTATGCTGATTCTGAAGGCAATAGGATGTATTTTCAAGTCATTATTGTTATCCCTTGGAGGTATTTGTTATGTGCCTACATAAATGTGAAGTTCTGCTGAATATTCTGCAACTATAAAACAGCTTTTGCCTTTACAAAGTGGATCCTGTAACCAATCTTGGCTGCACACATAAAAGAAAAAGGGAAAGATTAACAGATGGACTTTCGTTGAGTCACAGTTTTCCATGCAAAAATAGTTCAAGCTTCCTCAGGTGCCTGGGCAAATCACTAAGTGATTATTTAGAAAATAAAGGAGCTATAGATTTCTAATTTTTCAATATTGTATGATTCCTTGATTTAAAAAAAATACTGTGTTTGCTTGTTTAAATTTGGTCTTAAACTGATTATAGCTTGTACTTTTTGTCATCACACAGGCTAAGCATAATGCTTTGCAGTGCTGGCAAATAAAATGTGTAGAAGTGGAGGAGTCTTGTAAATGAAGGCTTGTTAGGAGCAAGTGGATGTGTCAAGGAAGAGTGTGTCAAGATATTTGGAGATGTATATTGCAGACTATTAAAAAATCTCTGAAGTCAGTCCTTTTATCCTTTACCAGAGTATAAGGGAAGGAAAATGAGTTAAAAAATAACAGTAAATGGTGCAGGTAATCCTGGAGGATCTTGATTGGAAGCCATCAGAAAAGTTTGAGATTCCATCTCCAAAATAACCAGCAAGAAGTCATGCTAGTGGTGTAGCTCAAGTGGTAAGTGCCAGCCATGAGCAAGCAAGCCAAGCCAGGGCTGGGTTGAAGGCCTGGTACTGGCAAAATTAAAAAAAAAGAAGTAACATGGGCTGGGAATATGGCCTAGTGGTAGAATGTTTGCCTCATATACATGAAGCCCTGGGTTCGATTCCTCAGCACCACATATAAGGAAAAAGCCAGAAGTGGTGTTGTGTCTCAAGTGGTAGAGTGCCAGCCTTGAGCAAAAAGAAGCCAGAGACAGTGCTCAGGCCTTGAGTTCAAGCTCCACGACTGGCCAAAAAAAAAAAAAAGTAACACTGAGATCTCAAAAGTTTAAAGATCTGCCAGAGCTCTGGCATTGCCATGTATAGTATAAATGCTGGAAAAGAACAAAGCGAAAACTCCAAGTAAAATGTGGGTCAGAACACAAATAATGCTGATCTTAGGTTCTCTTAGCTCCATTAATTATTTTGATTAAAGAGCTGTACTATATTTTGGAAAGGGGAAAACAGTCTTGAGGCTTTAGAAAATATTTTCATGAAATAGTATCTTAATTGCCATAAAATATCTTTACCATTTTCCTTTTTCTTTTTGGCAGTACTAGGGATCTAATTCAAGGCTTCTTGCTTGCTAGGCAGATGCTCTTTGACCATGTACCCAACCTTTTATGCTTTAGTTACTATTCTTTGACCGTATGTATACCCAACCTTTTATGCTTTAGTGACTATTCGTGCTTTTCTTGTCTGGGCTGACCTGGACTGCAGTCTTTCTCCTTTACCACTCCTGGTTAGTTGGAATCACAGGTGAGTGCCACTATGCCCAGCTTTTCTTTTTGTTTAGATGAAGTGTTTTTTTTTTTTTTTTAACTTTTTGCATGGCTGGCCTCAAACTTCAATCTCTGCCTCTAGTATAGCTGAGAGTACAGACATCAAAGAGTTACACCAACTTTTTGATGGTACTGGGGTTTGAACTCAGAACTCACACTTAATATGCAGGTACTTTACCACCTCTAGCCTAATCTTGCTGAAATTGTAAAAGAAGGGATAAAAGGTGTGTGTGGGGGGAATGACCTCCAAATCCAGGCTCTTGTTACAGCATAACGTAAAAGTTTTTCATTTTTCTTCCTCTTTAAAAAATATTAGAGGGGTTATGTGCGTCCTGGAAAGTACTGTTTAGATCATGTAAAAGAAAAAGGGCTCCTGTGATGCAGTTTCGTGTTCAGGCAAATCAAACTTGGAAGGTGGGAAAGCTGCCATTGTGGGAATATTTAAGGAAAAATACTCCGGAGACTATGTGTTTTGGAAATATTTGACAACATTAGCAACATCAACTACTGACAAAAAAGAACCACCTCTTTGGCAAATCTTTCACAGTTGTGCCAAGAAAAACAGTTTCATTGGAACATTTTCATAAACTATCATCAGTTATGCAGCAGCAGCTTCACAAATCAGAAATGATATCTTCAGGCGCTGCTGTCAAGTGTTATTCAAATAATACCAGCCTCACATTTGAATAACAGCAGACATTTTGAATTAATTAGTCAGATGAGATAGTCTAGGCCTTTTCTCATTAGTCTCTGGGTCAGGCTTGGGAAGATATATGTGTTGGTGATGATATACTTGTCTTTAAGTGTGATTTATGAAGATTTAGGATTGTGTGTGATTTGTCAGAGGTTCTGGGAAAAGACTGGTGCATATTTCATTACCTAATCTGAGATTGATTTTATGATGCTAACAGATACCACAGTATTGTTCAAATGTGTGGGAAGTACAGGTAGACACAGCATCTCAGGCTTTTTACTGACTTATCTTTGCAACTGTCAAACAGTGCTGTAAAATTTAACTACTTGTAGTTAGTAATTCCAGCTTTAATTATAGGCAGATTTTTACTCTGTCCAAAGGGAGAAGTTTAAATGGTTAGTTAGCTAAAATGTGTACCAAACATTATAACTATGACCTGGTATGAATCATGGAGAAAGCTGGTAAATTTCATGGGTTGGTCATGGTGAAAATATAAAATTTCATGGCTTATTAACAATTAATAGAAAATCTCATTAAAATGGTTCAAATAATTTTAAGAACAAGAAGTATATGTACTGTCTTTACATGTTACTTTTCCTTTTAGGGCTAATTTTAGCAAGATTGATATATAAAATCATATTTTTGTCAGTTATTCAGTGTTCATGACCTACTGTTAAATTATTTATAAGAAAATATCTCTGCAGCTATGGTACTCACTGGACACTATATTGAAAATTACCTATACAACTTGTGGATGGAATGGAAAAGAATAACAGAGAGCAAGGAAAGGGGAAAAATTGTAAATATGTAATTATAGTAAGAATAAAATAATAAGAAAAGAAAATAATTGATTCAGTGCCTGGTATGTAGTAGGTACTAAATACTTGCTGATTTTCTATTTTCTTTTTTTTTTTTTTCTTCTTCCATTTGGTGTTTAAGGTTCTGTTAGCATTGTTTAGCTTTTCTGTTGTTAACTTGAGTTGTTAATTTTGTTGCATCTTAATTCCTTGGGAAATGTTTTATTTTGAGGAGAGGACTACAAGGGAGAAAAGGCTATCATATTAGTAGACTAGATCATCAGGAGGATATCGAGTTCATACTGTGTCTGCTCACATTGTTTGTTACAGCAGGGGCTATAAGTTGTGAGTAAATGAAAAGTGGAATATTTTTTAAGTATTTGAGAAGCATATACTGTCTAATTCAAAGTGGATCTTCTGTGTCATTTGATTCCTGAAGGCAGTTATGAGTATAATTTGAATGCTTTTTATTTTCAAGCAAGCTATAATTCATGTTCTATGCAGTATTCAGTAATAATGTGATTTTCAAACACATAGAGTTGATTAAAAAAAACTCTTACAGGAGCTGGAGATGTGATTCAAGTAGTAGAGCACCTGCCTCCCTTGCAAGTAAGTGTAAGGCCTGAGTTCAGACTTTAGTACCACCAAGAAAAGAAAGAGCTACCTTCCCTTATTTTCCCCGAAACTTTTTGGCGTGCAATTTTTGGCACAAATGGTAAAGGGCCTGCATTAGCAGCAAGTGTAGGGCCCTGTGTTCAAACACCAGTACCATCAAAACAAAACACAAAATCAAACCAAACATACCAAACCTTTTGTTTCTACTTTTAGACAGACAATTGGCATGTATTACATCATTGGGGTGATAGGCTATTAATCATCATCATTAGGTTTTTTTTTTTTACTTCTTTGTTTCGGGAACAGGATTAGTACTCCTAAAATAATGCTTGGCACATCTTAACGCAATTAGAGCCAGACAATTCTAATTGATGTTCACTTTGGGGAAAGTAGTTTATAAATAATAAGATGTGTTGATATTTAAGAGTAGTGTAGGAGGAAGCTTGATGCATTTTAACAATACCAATTTTTAAATTTAATAGAGCTGGGATCCACTGTGAACTGGTACTTAATTGATTTGTAATCTTGGCAGGTTACCTAATTATTGCTGAGCCTTAGTTTTCTTTTTCTTAAAGTAAGGCCATTAATACTTACCTTTTAGGGTTGTGGTGAAGATTATAGGAGACTGTGTGTACAATATCTAATGAAGTGCCTGTACATATTAGGTGCATAAAGAATTCCAGCTATTGCTGTTACTTTTCAATTTTTTCTTAAATGTTGAGAACTTGCTGTGTGTTAGTGACACAAGTAAAGGCATCAGAGACAAAAAGCATGTGCTTTTCATTGTGAAATAGGCTGATATATGTAGATAAAGACAGGCTGTATTACTGAGAGGTCAGAAGAGGCAGAGTAAGAAACAAGCCGGGACCATATCATTCAGGCTTTAATTCCATGTATGAGAGTAGGATCTTTATTCTGTGCTTTGTCTAGCTATTCATGGATATAAACAAGGAAATGATAGCAGAAATTTTTAATTGTCACTTTGAAAACTGTTAGAAGGGATATACTGGTTAGGAAACTTTCATAGGTTGCTCACAGTGCGTATAGTACATAATAATAGGGATTAAAAAAGATAGAACAACGATTTAAATAAAACTAAAAAAACGAGAAGTGTTAAACATTTTCCTTTTATTATTATCGTTAAGTAGCTGTACAAAGGAGTTACCATTTAACAAAGCAGTTTATAAATACCATGTATTTTGTTCAATGTCATGCCTTTCAACAAGGCTTAGATTGTTGAATTATACTTTTAAAAATATAAGTGCTGGTAATGGGCTTGAACTCAGGGCCTGAGCATTATCCCTGAGCTTTTTTCCCCCCTTTTTTTCAAGCCTAGTGCTCTACCACTTGAGCCACAGCTCTACTTCTAGCTTTTGTGGTTATTAATTGGAGATAAGAGTTTTCATGGACTTTCCTTCCCAGACTGGCTTTGAACTGCAATCCTCGGATCTCAGCCTCCTGAGTAGCTAGGGTTACAGTTGTGAGCCACTAGTTCTCTGCTTATTGATTAGAATATTTTTGTCTTCATTCACTTGAGTTACTCCTATGTATCCTGTAGATCCTAGCCTGGTGTCTACTAGAAAATATTTTTGTTCTTCCTCAGGTCAGTATTAACCTATTTTATGTGTTCTAATAGCACTATGTTTTTTTTCTCTTTGTTATTATACTCACAATAGTGTGTTTAAATTATGTATATGTTTCTTTTGCCTCCAGTAAATCATATACTTAATTAGGACAGAGATACTATTCAATTTTGTCCTCTTGCACATAATAGGAAGTCTTCAATATCTTATTTGAGTTGAATGTGGTATATGAAGGAAAAGACAAAAATGTCTGTTAGTTTTTAGTAAAGGTAATAAATGATTGTCATCAGCTGGGAGAGAGAATTTTAGAGTCATGCAGTAGATTCATTATTGATATAGTTAAATAATGTCAAAATATTTTCCCTATGTATTTGTTCCATTTGCAAGAATTAGTTGTTTTTGTTTTTATGATGATAATGGAATTTGAAATCATTGGGACTGGGAATATGGCCTAGTGGCAAGAGTGCTTGCGTCATATACATGAAGCTCTGGGTTCGATTCCCCAGCACCACATATGTAGAAAATGGCCTGAAGTGGCGCTGTGGCTCAAGTGGTAGAGTGCTAGCTTTGATCAAAAAGAAGCCAGGGACAGTGCTCAGGTCCTGGGGCTCGAACTCAGGGCCTGAGCACTGACCCTGGCTTCCTCTTGCTCAAGGGTAGCACTCTACCACTTCCACAGCGCCACTTCTGGCTTTTTCTGTTTATGTGGTGCTGAGGAATCGAACTCAGGGCTTCATGTATGGTAGGCAAGCACTCTATCACCAAGCCACATTGCCAGCCCCTCTGGTTAGTTTTGAGATATAATCTTTCCTTTTTCCTGGATGGATCAAGACCTCAGTTCTATGTAGTTGGGATGAGCACACCATCATGTCCAGCTTTTTCTGTTAAGATAGTGTTTCATGAAATTTTGTGCTCTAGCTGGACACCAACTGTGATCCTCCAGATCTCAACCTCCTAAGTAGTTAGGACTATAGGTGTGAGCCACCAGTGCCTGCCCTAGGATTATTTTATTATGGTTAAGTTAAATTCACATAAAATAACATAACATTGGCTGTTTTAAAATATACAGATCATTGTCATTTAATATGTTCACAATGTTATCCAACCACCACTTTTGTGTAGTTGCTGAAAACATTTATATTACCCAAAAAGAAACTCCTATACCTACTGTAACTCTTCTTTGCATCACTGTCAACTTCAGTGTGTTTCCATTCTCTATGGATTTAACTCTACTGGAAATACCATATAAGTAGAATCAAACGATGTGTGGTATTTTGTGAGTGGCTTTCAATGAATAGAATGTTCTATGCTGTAGAATCAGTACTGTATTTGTGGCTGAGGATTATTCTGTTACATGCTAATGATACAGTTTATTAGTTGATTAACAATTACAGTTTCCATTTTTATCTGTTGTGAACATTTTTGTTCAACTGTTGTTCAGCTATCTGTCCTCAAGTCTTTGGGGTATACATACTGAGGAGTGGAATTGTTGGATGATGTGGTAATTCTACATTTAATAATTTTTCTCCTCCTTTATTGGTGCTTGGGATTGAACCCAGAGTCTTGCCCTTGCTAGGCAATTGGTAGGTAACTCAACCTTATTCCCAGCCTCCCACCTCTCATATTTAACATTTTGGAGGAAATGCCAAGCTATTTTTTTAGAATGGGCATATCATTTTATGTTACTGTTGCAACTTTACAAAGGGTTTCATTTTCTCACCAACACTTACTCTCTTTTTCTTTATCGACAGCCAGCATTTGGATTTGAACTCAGGTCTCATATTTGCTAATCAGGTGCTCTACTTGAGCTACTTTACTAGCATATTTTGCTTTGATTGGTTTTGAGATATGACTTCACTGTATTCATGTTATGCCTGGACCAGCATAGACTTTGATCTATTTGTGTTTCCTTTTGTTGTTAGGATGATAAGCACACGCCATTGTGCCCTGCCATTGGATGATACGAACTCTTAGGAATTTCATACCTGGTCTGGCCTTGAACCATGATCCTCAGATTTCTGCCTCCCAGGAAGCTAGGATTATAGGTTTGAGCCACCATTCCTGGTAACATTTGTTATTTTCAATTTTTAAAATTACGTCTGATCTAGTGTGAAACTGTACTTCTGTGTGGGTGTGTGCACGCACATGTGTGCATGTTTGTGTTATTCCTGGGGCTTGAACTCCTCCAGGTCTAAGAGGTTTTTTTTGTTTTGTTTTGTTTTTTTCCCTTTCAAGGCGAGAGATCTACCAGTTGAGCTACAGCTCTAGTTCTGTCTCTTTGGTGGTTAATTGGAGAGAAGATTCTTGTGGACTTCCTGCCCAAGTTGGCTTCTAATTTCAATCCTCAGATCTCAGCCTCTTGAGTAGCTAGGATTACAGACGTGAACCATACAAGTGTCCCAGCTTCAATGTGGTTTTTCTGCAGTGAATGAATGAGTAATTTTTTTGTGTACTTATTAGTCATTTGTGTATCTTCCCCACCCCCTCCACCCGCTACCTCTATTTTTATTCTTGTTTTTGAGTCAGAATATCACTGTGAGGCTGGCCTGGAACTCTTTAAAGCCAAGACCGGTCCTGAGCTCATAGTATACTTTCCTCAGACTCCCCAGTGCTAGGATTACAGGCATGAACCACTACTCCCAGTGCCCCCATTTCTTTCTTTCTTTTTTTTTTTTTTTTGCCAGTTGTGTGGCTTGAACTCAGGGCCTGGGCACTGTCCCTGAGCTTCTTTTGCTCAAGGCTAGCACTCTACCACTTGAGCCACAGCGCCACTTCTAGCCTTTGCTGTGTATGTGATATTGAGGAATCGTACCCAAGGCTTCCATGCATGCTAGGCAAGCACTCTACCACTAAACTACATTCCCAGTCCGCCTCCATTTCTTTCTTTTTTTTTTTGGCCAGTCCTGGGCCTTGGACTCAGGGCCTGAGCACTGTCCCTGGCTTCTTCCCGCTCAAGGCTAGCACTCTGCCACTTGAGCCACAGCGCCGCTTCTGGCCGTTTTCTGTATATGTGGTGCTGGGGAATCGAACCTAGGGCCTCCTGTATCCGAGGCAGGCACTCTTGCCACTAGGCTATATCCCCAGCCCCGCGCCTCCATTTCTTAATTGTAGCATTTATCTTTTTGTACCCAAGTGGTAAGAGTTCTTGTTATTCTAGATGTAAGATCTTTATCAAATATATTATTTACAAATATTTTCTTCCATTCTATAAGTTATTTCACTTTCTTGAAAAGATTTTAACTGGGATGAAGCCCAATCAATCAGTTTTTTCTTTAAAAAAATTTTTTTTGGGAGGGGTTTGAACTTAGGATCTTGTGCATGCAAGGCAGTTTTGTCACTTGAACCATGCCTTCAGCTCTATTTACTTTTTGTTACGTTTCATATAGGGTTTTGCTTTTTACATGAGTTTTTCATTTGACTACAATCTTTCTGCTTATGTCACACATACTAGGGATTACCAGTTTGCTACAAACTGGCTTGTTTGTTGAGATGGGGCCACTTCTACTCCCCTATTTTGATTACTATAGTTTTGTAATAAGTTTTGAAATCATAAAAGTACAAGTCTTAACTTTGTATTATTATTATTTACAACTTTTGGATATTTGAAGCTCCTTGTAATTCCATGTGAATTGGGTGATTAAGTTTTCTTTCTTTTTTTTTTTTTTTTTTTTTTGCCAGTCCTGGGCCTTGGACTCAGGGCCTGAACACTGTCCCTGGCTTCTTTTTGCTTAAGGCCAGCAGTCTGCCACTTGAGCCACAGCACCACTTCTTGCTGTTTTCTGTATATGTGGTGCTGGGGAATCGAACCCAGGATTTCATGTATACGAGGCAAGCACTCTTGCCACTAGGCCATATCCCCAGCCCTGATTAAGTTTTCTATATGATAGGAATTGAATTGGATTTGTATATTGCTTTGGGTAGTATTCCGTGTGTGTGTGTGTGTGTGTGTGTGTGTGTGTGTGTGTGTGTGTGTGTGTGTGTGTTACGGAGGCTTGAACTCAGAGTTTTAAAGTTGTTTATCTTGTTTGTTTGGCTACAACTCTACCACTTGAGTTATATCATCAGTGGGATTTTTGCTATTTATTTTTGGAGATGGAGTCTTGTGGACTTTTCTGCCCAAGCTGGCTTTGAAATAGAATCCTCAGTTCCAGCCTTCTGTGTAGCTGTGTAGCTGTGTAGCTACCATCACATAGCTAGTATTGCCTTCTTAACAATAGTAAGTCTTTCAACTCAAGAATATCAACATTGGATACAGTACCTTTTAAAAAAATAGACAATTTTATTGTTATTATGAAGGTGGTGTTCATAGGGTTACCATTTCATAAGTCCATCCTTCCGTTCCTCTGTCCATCTTTCTTCCTTTCTTTTTCTTTCTTGTCAGTCAGGCTTGAACTTAGGGCCTGGGTCCTATCCCTGAGGTCTTTTTGCTCAAGGCTAGTGCTCTATTACTTTGAATCACAGTGCCACTTCTGGTTTTTCTGGTGGTTAATTGGAGATAAGACTGTCATGAGCTTTCCTGCCCAGGCTGGCTTCAAACTGCTGTCATCAGATCTCAGCCTCCTGTCAGCACTCAACAATAAGTACATTTCTTTTTGAACAGTGTCACCCCTTGGATACATTTTCCTTTATTTTGATTCATTTATGGGTTTTTTTTTTTGCCAGTCCTGGGCCCTGGACTCAGGGCCTGAGCACTGTCCCTGGCTTCCTTTTTGCTCAAGGCTAGCACTCTGCCACTTGAGTTACAGTGCCACTTCTGGCCATTTTCTGTATATGTTGTGCTGGGGAATCGAACCTAGGGCTTCATGTATGGGAGGCAAGCTCTCTTGCCACTAGGCTATATCCCCAGTCCCTTGACTGTTAATCTGAGAATTCTTTTTTTCTTTTTCTTTTTGCCAGTCCTTGGGCTTGAACTCAGGGCCTAAGCACTGTCCTTGGCTTCTTTTTGCTCAAGGCTAGCACCTACCTCTTGAGCCACAGTGCCACTTCTGGCTTTTTCTGTGTATGGGGCACTGAGGAATCGAACTCAGGGCTTTGTAAAGCTTGCTAGGTGGGGGCTCTACCAGTAGGCCATGTCCCAGCCCCTGAGAATTCTTTTTATGTAATGAGTTGCTCCTCTTTTGCTGCTTTCAGGATTTTCTGCTTTGCAGTAGTTTGGGTATAATGTGTTTCTTTTTGGATATGTTTGTTTTTATTCTTTGTGGAGCTTATTCAAGTTTTTGGATGTATCAACTCCCATCAATTTTTATCACATTTAAGAAGCTTTTAGTCATTGTTACTTGAAATATTCTTTCTGGCCTTCCTGTCTCTCCTTTTTGATGCTCTCATTTATGTGCATAGTGAATGCTTGATGCTTTATAATTTTTTCAGCTTTATTTTCTTTTTTGTTTTCCTCCTATCTTTGCAAAGTCTGGATTTTTCATGTATGGTGTCTGAATTCTCTCCCTTTACCTTGTGTGTGCATGGTGTAAAACCAAGGCCTCATACAGAGTAGGCAAGGCAAGCACACTTGACCTGTAGATATTTCAGTCTTCACTTAGTGTTCTGATATAGCTCTCTGTGTGTGTGTGTTTGTGTGTGTGTGTGTGTGTGTGTGTGTGTGTGTGTATGGGTGCGTGCGTGCACATGCCAGTTTTGGGGCTTGAACTCAGAGCCTAGGTGATAACTCTGAGATTGTTTTTCTCAAGGATAATGCTCTGCCACTTCAGTCACAGCACTATTTCCACTTTTTCTTTTTTTTTGGTCACTTGTGTGGCTTGAACTTGGGGTCTGGACACTGTCCATGAGCTCTTTTGCTCAAGGCTAGCACTCTATAGCACCCTGACACTTTGACCTATAGCTCTACTTCCAGTTTTTGGTGGTTAATTGGAGATAAGAGTTTCAATGATTTTCCTTCCCCAGGTGGGCTTTGAACTGAGATCCTCAGATCTCAGCCTCCTGAGTAGGATTTCAGGTGTGAGCCACTGGCACCTGGTATTACTTCCAGCCTTTTCTGAGTAGTTTATTGGAGATAAGAGCCTTACTGACTTTCCTGCCCAGGCTGGCTTCTGAAATGTAATCCTCAGATCTCAGCTTCCTTGGTAGCTAGGATTACAGGTATGAGCCACCAGTGCTCAGCTAGAGCTTTCCTTGAATATGAGGAGCCTAAATAAAGAAAAAAAAAGTGTTAGGAAAAGAAGAAAGGAAAATATTTGTTCTCAATCTTTGCAGATTGCTTTGTTTTGAATATTGCTTCGCAAGGCCATTTTTCCCCCTGCCCCTATGGCTTGAACTCAAGTCCTGGGCACTGTCCTTGAGCTTTTGTGCTCAAGACTAACAACTCTGCCACTGCAGCCACAACTCTACGTCTGGTTTTCTGGTAGTTAATTGGACATAAGAGTCTCATGGATTTTCCCACATGGTCTGCCTTTGAATCAGAATCCTCAGATCTCATCCTCCTGTGTAGCTTGTATTATAGTTCCCCAACTATAATTTCTGTCTTAATTCTTGTGATGGTGGGACAGATATGTCAAAATTTTCCTGTGAATGAGAATGGCCAAGAGACATATGAAAAAGTGTGCTCTACATCACTGGCCATAAAAGAAATGCAAATCAAAGCAACATTGAGATTTCATCTCACCCCAGTAAGAAAGTCCTATATCAAGAAAACTAACAATAACAATTGTTGGAGGGGATGTGGGTAAAAGGGAACCCTACTTCATTGTTGGTGGGAATGTAAACTGGTTCAGCTACTCTGGAAAGCAGTATGGAGATTCCTCAGAAGGCTAAACATAGAACTCCCCTATGACCCAGCAGCCCCACTTTTGGGCATTTATCCAAAAGACCACAAAAAAAAATCACACTAAAGCCACCAGCACAACAGTGTTCATCGCAGCACAATTTGTCATAGCTGGAATCTGGAACCAACCCAGATGCCCCTCAGTAGACGAATGGATCAGGAAAATGTGGTACATATACACAATGGAATTTTATGCCTCTGTCAGAAAGAATGACATTGCCCCATTTGTAAGGAAATGGAAGGACTTGGAAAAAGTTATACTAAGTGAAGTGAGCCAGACCCAAAGAAACATGGACTCTATGGTCTCCCTTATTGGGAATAATTAGCACAGGTTTAGGCAAGTCACAGCAGAGGATCACAAGAGCCCAATAGCTATACCCTTATGATCACATAAGATGATGCTAAGTGAAATGAACTCCATGTTATGGAAACGATTGTTATATCACAGTTGTAACTACTTTCAACGTGCCATGTGTAACTGTAGCTTCTATTATTGATGATCTTCTTGTATCACCTTCCTGTGGTTGTACCTACACTATCTCTGTGTCTTATCTGAGTATATTGGAAACCGTGTATACTGGTATTAGAACTAGGAAATTGAAAGAGAATACCAAAATCGAGAGACACAGGGTAAAAAAAAAAGACAAACAACTACAAAAGCAATAGTTGCAAAACTGCTTGGTGTAAATGAACTGAACAACTCATGGGGGGGAGGAAGGGAAAGGGGGAGAGAGGAGGGGGAATGAGGGACAAGGTAACAAACAGTACAAGAAATGTATCCAGGGGCTGGGGATATGGCCTAGTGGCAAGAGAGCTTGCCTCGTATACATGAGGCCCTGGGTTTGATTCCCCAGCACCACATATACAGAAAACGGCCAGAAGTGGCGCTTTGGCTCAAGTGGCAGAGTGCTAGCCTTGAGCAAAAAGGAAGCCAGGGACAGTGCTCAGGCCATGAGTCCAAGGCCCAGGATGGGCAAAAAAAAAAAAAAAAAAAAAAAAAAATGTATCCAATGCCTAATGTATGAAACTGTAACCTTTCTGTAATTCAGTTTGATAATAAAAACTTAAAAAAAAACACACAAAAAATTTTTCCTGTGTTAGGCAAGAGCTCTACCACGCAATGACATTTGCAACTCTCTACAGCCTTTTGAGCTCAATTATCCATTGTACATAAGAAATCATCCCAAAATCTAACAGTTTAAAACAGCAAACATTTATGTTTTCATAGTATTTTTTTCTTCTAACTACCTAAGTATTCAGTTAAACTTAACTGAATGCCTTGCTGTTGAATTCCCACAAGGTTAAGATCATATGTAAGCAGGTTACAGTTATCTCAGGGCTTATTAGAGGAATATTTGTTTTCTGACTCAGTCACCTGGCTCTTGGACTCAAATCATCACTGGCTGATGGCCACAGACATTCACTCTTTTGTTACATTGGCCTCTCTACAGGGCAGCTTACCATATGGCAGCTAGCTTCCCTAAATAAGTGAGCAAGTGATTGAAAGAGGGAACTCAAGATGTAAATCAGAGTGGTTTTGTAACCTGGGAGTCCCATCACTTCTACCATGTTCCTTACTTAAAAGGTGGGGATTACATAAGGGTGTGACTAGCAGGAGGGAGGGAGATTGATTTGGAAGTATTAGTTCTTAGAGGTTGCCTACCACTTGAAGTGACAACATGCCCACTCCTTTAAGTGACATCATCCATTTTCCCAGATGTTGTGAATTGCTTCCTGGGGTGGCTATTCTAATGTGGCTGAGAAGTTAGCTAAAAAGCAAGAAGTAAGCTTGACTAATGTTTAAAATTGGAAGCAACATTGTTGGGCTGAATGAGTTTGTCTACATGTGTTTTCAGTTTGTGTGCTTGGTTGAGAGTATTTGTAGATTACATTATCTAAATTTAAGTTCCTTCTAATGAAGTTGACAAGTTATCTTAAAAATATCTGAAAAGAAAAACATGAGTTCAAATGGAGGAATAATCTCCCGTTAGTTCCCTTCCCCCTTCCCCCCCAAAAAAAAGCTGGAAGTGGAGATGTGGCTCAAGTGGTAGAGTACTAGCCTTGAACATAACATCTCAGTCCAAGCCCCAGGCTGGCACAAAAGACACTGGTGAATTGATTTATTTTGGTATAAGCTTTTAGCTGTACATGAGAGAAAACACTTAACAGTGAACCTTCCTGGAATAATACAGAGTGTTTTAAGGTAATAGCTAATAATAGTATAAGCATATTAAATATACGCTTATGTACATACTAACACAAAAGTTAAATATATTCACATTTATATGTGCATGTATATACACACAGATTATAGAATGGGGTCACAGAGTTCAAATAGTCTCAGTAGTAAGAGGTCATTTTTGGTAGAGGTTACAGCATTTATGGATGAACAGATTCTTCTAGGAATGGCTTTTTAAAAATGTTATAAAGGTGAGGTACAGTTACAGTTACATAAGTCAGGAAATGAGTACATTTCTTTTTGGACAGTGTTACGTCTTTCCTTGCTCTTTCCCAGTTTTTCCTTTCTCTCTCGACCCACAAGTTTTTATAGTTCATTTCAACATAGCGTCTAATAGATGTGGAATTTTGAACAATGATAACTTCCCTAGGTTGTGATGAATGAAAAAATGTGGGGGAAGTGAAGGAAACGAAAATGCATGTGTAGGAGTTGGTCAGGGTATATGCTTTGTATGATTGCTAATGGAGAGTCATTAAGTAGAAAATTGGCCTGATCCACTAGAATTAAAAGTTAACTCACTGATTAGAAACTGGCTCATCTGGCCTCAGATTGTTACCCTTTAGATTGAGGCTCCCAAAGTCAGCATCAGTTTATGGGTTCAATATTAGGGAATATCAGAGAACTTCAGACTACTTGTGCTTTTCATAAACAAAAAATATCAGTAAGTTTTTTTTTTTTTTTTTTGCCAGTCCTGGGCCTTGGACTCAGGGCCTGAGCACTGTCCCTGGCTTCTTTTTGCTCAAGGCTAGCACTCTGCCACTTGAGTCACAGCACCACTTCTGGCCATTTTCTGTATATGTGGTGCTGAGGAATCGAACCCAGGGCTTCAAGTATACAAGAGGCAAGCGCTCTTGCCACTAGGCCATATCCCCAGCCAAGTAAGTTTTATTTTTGTTATTATTGAAGTATATTTTATTTGCAATAAACATATTCTTCAAAACTTACAATTTGATTTGATACATCCATCATCTCTGAAGTTTCTTTGTGACCTTTGGATGGATTTAAAAACTACTATACATTGTATGAAATAAACACATGTAATAAGACCATTCTTATTCCAAAAGATTGGTTATGTGAAATCTTCATTTACAAACAAGGAAATTAAAATGCAGAACAGTTGAATCACTGGATAAAATGGTTAAATTATGGGAATGTGGGTGTTGGTGGGAGAAAAAAAATACTTTTTACACCCATGTTTGCTAGACTCTTGGTACTCAAAAATGTGTTCTGTCAACTGGCAGATAGTGTCTGGCCATCACCTGGGAGCTTATTAGAACTATTATGCCCTACCCCAGACTTACTGAATCAGAAATTCTGTTTTAACAAAATTCTCAATCATTTATTATTGTTTAAGAAGCACAATGCTAATGTTAGATTGTCTGGGGAAATGATGAAATTTTAGAATTAAAAATCTTTACTGAAATGATGTACGTGAAGGCGAAAAATTAGAAATCTGACTTAATTACTTTCAGGTTTCTGCTTTAAAAGATGTCTTCACACACTTGTGTGCAGACCTAGGCAGACCTACTATTGCAAGAAAGAAGGAGGAATAGATGACTTGAGGAAAAGGAAGTTTGTCATGGGACATGGCTCTCAAACAAACAAAAAAAGATGCCTTAAATACTCCTATGTGGGGGGCTGGGAATGTGGTTTAGTGGTAGAGTGCGCTTGCCTAGCATGCATGAAGCCCTGGGGGTTCGATTCCTCAGCACCACATAAACAGAAAAAGCCAGAAATGTCTCAAGTGGTAGAGTGCTAGCCTTGAGCAAAAAGAAGCCAAGGACAGTGCTCGGGCCCTGAATTCAAGCCCCAGGACTGGCAAAATAAATAAATAGATAAATAAATAAATAACTCCTGTGAGACGTTAATCTTTTAGCTTCTTCTGACACTGTTTTTAATTTATTAAAGAATGATTCTGAGGATACAATACCAAAAAGGCACCCCATACTTTTTGCAATTGTCCATTTATACTTTTTTAGCCAAAATTATGTTTTGTCTGTGAAGGGGAAGAAGAGCCTTGTGGTTCTATAAGTTAATAAGACAAAGCAAAACTCGCAGTGTCTTTTTATATTCTATCCCCTACTTCATCCCAAAGACAACAAGGCTGGGCATCCAGAGGCAGAATTAAACACTGTTCAATGTGTATACCGACGGAGGACCTCATGTTGTGTTCAATCTAGCTGGCTAGGAAAACCTTCCATTAGCTTCTTCCTAATGTTTGCACTGAATGAGCCATTTCCTTCTGAAGGCAATTTTGACTGAATTCAGTATTGATGTATTCACTTACCAACTTTTCTGCCTCTGGCAAAAGTCTTGTACTAATGGTAGCATACAAACAAGCAGCCACTGGCTTCATTTTATTCTAAAGGAAGCCTTGCAATAGTGTTTTTTTACTGCTATATCTCTTATGTATAGGTCCTGTTACAATTCCATTTTTGGTTCCAATGCTACAGAAGCATTTTGTAGCATCATTGTCATTTCTTAATGGAAATACCTTGATCTGTTACTAGGTAAAAACCTGTGCAGGATTGAAATATATTTTGAGGCACATAGGTATAGTAAGATATTAGCATCTGAACCAAGAAGAAATATCAGGGCTGTTCTATTTTCACTTATAGCACCTAGCTGGTATATTTTCATTTTACAGTCTTAAGTCCCTCCTTCCCTTCAACCCTCTCTTTGTCCCTCCATTTTATCTGTCCCTCTCTCCAGAGTGTTTAAAAGTATTCTCAATTTTAAGAGTTTCATTTTGAGTTACAACAAGAGATGTGATGTACAGGTATTGAGTAGTTGTTTGAAATTTCTATTCTGAGCCAGTTTTGGTGATTTCTAGGAGTATTCTGGGCTGTCTTTAATTTTATTTTTGACTTGGAAGCAAAGTCTAGCTTGTCCTTTTGCAATGTTTTATATACCTTTTAAAAATTTTCATTTTTTGATTATACAATTAGTAATATATAGTGAAAATATGGCTAGTGTGGGAATAGCTCAAATTAAAATTGGAAATTGGACTTGGCATGTATTCGATTCACTGTCTAAGGGTTAAAATCTAGAGCTACAGAAAGTAGATCTTCACCTTTCTCTCCCAGTATTTCAGCTTTACCGATGATTTGAAACCATAGCAGTTAATATGCTTTAGCCTTTGCTTTTACGGACAAGAAATGGATCTTATACTTATATCACCAGGTTTCAAAACTATTTACACTAAGTGGGATGGTTTACTACCTCAGGGGTAGTGCATTAAGCCTATTGCTCTTGAGAATCCATTTTCATCTCTTCTCACCAATTGATGGGACAGATATGACAAGCCTTTAAAGTTGAGTGGAAATTTTCTGTGGGGCGGGCTGTTGTATTAAATTGTTCCTTACCACCACCATGGATGTTGTAAAGACTTGTGAGTGAGTAGCCTATGGCTAAGAAAAGAGATATATTATCTGTAGTACAGAGGCTGTAAGGTCTAATATATAGGGAATAGTTTTCATCCTATCTGCTGACTGTTTCATTCTCCTTCTTTAAATCATGTGGTAAGTCCACGTACTGTCAAAAGGTTTTCCTGGTAAATACCACCAGAAAGCATTAGTTAAGTTCTTAATTATATATAATGCCATGAAAGATCTTATTTAAATGATAATTAATTGTATTGTCATTATACATGTAATTGCAAGCTTTTTTTTTTTTTTTTTTTGACAGTGCTGGGGCTTGAACTGAGAAGCTTGCTGAACAAGTACTATACTACTTGGGCTATGCTTCCATCCCTATACATGTTATTGCCAATATGGACCAGCGTACTTTTAAAATTTTGTGTGTGTGTGTGTACTGGTACCAAGGCTTGAACTCATCTTAGTTCTATAGAATGCTGTGAGAGACATTATTTAAAAGATGATTAATTGTATTGTCATTAATACATATAGTTACAAATTTATACCAGTTTACTTTTGTGTGTGTGTGCGTGTGTGTGTGTGTGTGCGCGTATGCGCTCAAGTGTACTAAGGTAGTATTAAGATGTGAACTCAAGGTCTGAGTGCTGTCCTTTAGCTTTTTGTTCTGCCATTTGAACCACAGCTCCATTTCTGGTTTCTTTTTTTTTGGCCAGTCCTGGGCCTTGGACTCAGGGCCTGAGCACTGTCCCTGGCTTCCTTTTGCTCAAGGCTAGCCACTTGAGCCACAGCGCCACTTCTGGCTATTTTCTATATATGTGGTGCTGGGGAATCAAACCCAAGGCTTCATGTATATGAGGCAAGCACTCTTGCCACTAGGCCATATTCCCAGCCCTTGGTGATTAATTGGGAGTTAGGAGTCTCATGGACTTTGCTGCCCATGCTGGCTTTATGATCCTTACATCACAGCTTCCTGAGTATCTAAGATTATAGGCATTGATGCTTGGCTTACTCTGTGTGTGTGTGTGTGTGTGTGTGTGTGTGTGTCTGTTGCGTGTGTGCAAGCCGCAGTCCTGGGTCTTGAACTGAAGGCCTGGGTACTGTCCCTAAGTTTTTGTTTTTTGCTCAAGGCTAGTGCTCAACCACTTGAGCCACAGCTTCACTTCTTCCTTTTTGGTGATTAATTGGACTTGAATCTCATGGATTTGTTGGCTGGGGCTGGCTTTTAAACCTTGACCCTCATATCTCAGCCTCTGGAGTAGCTAGGATTACAGATGTGAGTCACCAGTGCCTGGCTTCAGTGTACTCATATATTTAGAATTAGTACATTAAAAAATTGGGTTTAAAATATTTATTTTGATTGTTGTTGCCAAATTAATATGGCAAACACTCCCCAGTCATTCTTATTTGCAAATACCTTATTGCTGTAGTGACCGTGTGTTTGCTTTTTGCTTTTATTTATTTTATTAAAGCAATAGAATTACAATACTGTGGTGGCGAAGAAGAATGTTATAAGACATTAATATATAAGGCTAACAAAATAAGCAGGGGCCAGTAGCTCACGCATGTAATCCTAGCTACTCAGGAGGCTAAGATGTGAGAATTGTGGTTCAAAGCCAACCTAGGCAGGAAAGTCCATGAGACTCTTATTTCCAGTTAACCACCAGAAAACTGGAAAGTGGTGCTGTGGCTCAAAGTGGTAGAAGGTTAGCCTTGAGCTGAACTGCTCAGGTATAGCACCCAGGCTCAGAGTTCAAGACCCATGATTAACAAAAGGAAAGAAACAATATTTTGAAATAATTACTTTAAAGAAACTAAATTCTACTTTAAGGACTTGTTTAGGATGAAATGTCGGGTTTTGAAAGGGGATAGAATTTTTAATAACTTTTAAATTACTAATAAATTATAATTTATAAAAATTTATAAAAATTATAATTTATTTGCTTGAATTAGCTGTATTCTGTAAATGACATATTGAAGACAAGAATTCTTTCTCAATCAGTTTTATTTTTTTTAACTTTTCAGAATGTCTGGTTATTTTTTAAACAGTTTATGGATTAGATTTCTGAGTTACTTTTACTCAAGGAAAGTTGTTTATTTCACTAACCATATCTCTTAAGATCTGAAATGCCTTTTTTTCTGAAGTGAAAGTATTGTCTGTTTAAAGTATACATGATTTTATGAGATTTAAATATGTGGTAAAATGGTTATTGTATTGAAACATTAGCATGTCGATCATGTTACATAGTTTAGTGGTTTCCCCATTCCCCCATATATAGTTTCAGAGCAGCTTTAATGTACTAATTTAGCAAAAATCCAGAATGCATGCATGATTAACTAAAGTCCTTATGTTGTGCTTGAACTCTTGAGACCAGTATATCCTGCATGATTGGGATCAGAATCAGCCTTCCCTCCCTCCCACCCTCCCTCCCTTCCTTTTTTTTTGCCAGTCCTGAGACTTGAACTCAGGGCCTGGGCACTGCCCCTGAGCTACTTTTGCTCAGGGCTAGCACTCTACCACTTGGGCCACAGCGCCACTTCTGTCCTTTTCTGTTTATGTGGTACTGAGGAATTGAACCCAGGGCTTCATCCATGGTAGGCAAGCACTCTTGCCACTGAGCCACATTCCTAGCCCTACAATATATTTCTAGGGAACAAAGTTCATTATAGTCTAAATTCGAATATGTTTCTGTATACAAAGCAAGTATTTTAATATATTATTATTATTTTCTGAGCTAATATCAAATAGTCAAATGTAAACACATTAAAAAGGTACAAAATTTATAGTAATTCTCAGCTTAGTAATTATCCAGATAGCTTGCTAGAAAAACTTAAAATTTAGGATTATGAAATATACTGATAGCTATTTTACTTCCATGGAATTTCTAAACATTGACACAAAAACTGGAGTCTTCATTAGTGATATTTATGGTCTAAGCCAGAATTAGTTACTTATAAATTGTACTGGCTTTTCCTCACTTCTTCTTCTAGTCTTTTGGCAGTGTTAAGCTCATACTAATTTTTTTTTCTGTTTTATTCTGTACATCCAAATTTCTTCGGAAAAAAATATGGAATTATATAGTGACTATTTCTACTGAATTTTCAAAAAGAATAAGGAATAAAGGAATTTCTTTGGATTCTACAAACTTCTAGAAGGAAGAAGTTAGACGTGTGTGATTGAACACAAGTGCACATTATGCCTTTTTAATTTTTTTTTGGGGGGGCGGATTGTGGTGGGTGTCTCATTGACTTTTTGACCTGGCTAGCCTTGAGCCTTGGTGTGCCTGATCCTTGCCTCCTGAATAGCTGAGACTACAAATGTGTAAGGCCCCTTTAATGTTATCTTATTTATAATTTTTTTCATTATATCACTTTTTATGTGTTCTGGCAATGTAAATACATTAACTTACTGTAAGAGCTGTGGTAGAGACTGGACTTTTTAAAGTTACGTTTGAATATAATTTAACAGAAATATATTTGTTCTCTTTTAAGGGATTACCTGAACTGCCCATCTTATAGAAGAGAAACTTCCAGTTTGTTTAGCTATATTATTTAACTATTTTATTTACATTACTTAGAACATTTAATTTGGTATATTTACATTTGGCCTTTTAGTTTCCTAACATATCTGAGATTATCTGTTTAGTAATGACAAAATCTTATACTACTGTCTTCTGACATTAAATCACCATTTTGCCTCAGCTTCAATGTCAGTTTTCTTTTTTTTTAAATTTTAGTTAAGACATTTTAAGACATGATACAATATGTAGATAGCCAGAGTGATAATAAAGAAGCAAGCAAGCAGATTTTTCTGTGCTAGGAGGTTTGATGACTTACATGAACATTTTTCTCCCTAAAATAATGTTTCACTACTAAATTCTGTACCACTTTCTGAATCATCCTGATGCATTAAAGTGTAAGTAACATTTTCTTTTCCTAAAAGTACATGTAATTACACAGAAATGTATAAAGTAGATTGTATACTATTAGCATATATAAGATCAAGTTTATAGAATAACATAAAAATGTTGGGAACTAAACTTCAATAATTTTCCTGTGTTTATAAAACATCTTTGACCCACAAAACTGAATTTTTGCATCTTTTTAAATCCAGTACATGGTATTAAGTTTATGCAGTAAGTGACTCACCAGGTCTAAGCTCTGTATTTGGTATTTGCTTCAACGGTGAACTCAGTGATACTTACTGATAGAGCTGCTCTATTTCAAAGAAATATTACAGAAATTTTTACTGAAAAGATAATTAGGGTGTGATATCAATAAAATACCTTGGATGTATATAATGAGGAAAAGCCAAATGAAACTTATTATAGATTTTTCTTTCTAATTCCTCATGGAATGAAATAGGACACAAATACTTACTTAGATGAATACTTTGGTGGTATGTATCCCACCAGGAAACTCTTGGGAGTTCTTCTAATATAGTGTTGAACTAGAAAGGGAAACTAGTTTCCCTGAAATTTTGTGGTGTAGAAATAAATTATTGTGCCAATAAATGGAAATTATACCTATTTAGTACCTTACTACATGCAAAACTCTAGAAGTTAGCATAACTGCTATTCTTTAGCATAAATTTTATAACTTATACCATCCGAATGCCTCAGTGAAACTGGTTGGAATGGCTGCTGCCAGTAGAGAGGGGTGTGTGTGTGTGTGTGTGTGTGTGTGTGTGTTTGCTTGCTTGCACACGTGCATGCTGTGTACCTCTATGCATGTGTGTCAGTACTGGGGCCTGAACTCAGGGCCAAAAATACTCTCTGTTGGCTTTTTCATTCAAGAGCTAGCACTCTACCATTTCAGGCACAACTCTGCTTCTGGCTTTTTGGTAGTTATTTGAAGAAAAAAGTCTCCTGGATTTTTCCTGCCCTGACTGGCTTGGAATTATAATCCTCAGATCTCAGCCTTCTGAGTAGCTAGGATTACACAGCATGAGCCTCTGGTGCCCAGCTACTAACACTAGTTATTTCAGCATGTAAGGTGTATTTGCTCATTTAAAGGTTTGGGTAAGAACACGAAGTACTAGGACTTATTTTTTATTTAAAGTCATTCTGTATTTCCAGTATTGGCACACAGCTTACCATTGAATGAATATTTGTTGAATTGAATTTAACTTTGTAATGCCATCTCTTTCCTTATGAGCTAAATACAGTGTATTTTGTATATCCAAATAGTAGATTAATATGAATAATAAAATACTGTGTATGTGCTTTTGATGTTAAAGTACCTCTATTTTCATTCTCTCCACATTCTTTTCAGGCTTTGGGCTGCTCCATCAGGCTGCCATGTCTTCATTCAGCAAAATTCTATTGGAGTCTCTGTTTACATGAGACATACAGCACTGTTTATTCTGAAAAAAATTATGTCATTTTATCTTCCTTGCCTGTAACTCTGCCTGTCTTTATTATGTGCAGCTCTAGAAATGACCAAATAAAATTATTTCCTTTGAAAATTAGTCTGAATTCCAAATGTTTTGGTATATGTTACCATAATTTTCCCATTATTAACAAAAGGTCCTAAAATTACAAATACATTTCCAAGTAAGAAAGCTCTGTTCATTATAAAAGTTTATTGTAGAAATTTCTCTCTCTGCTTTCATAGTAAAATTAGTGAAGTATGTTATTACATAGTATGTTTTCAAACATTCCATCTCTTTCTGTTTGAAACCAGTACATTCTGAGCATTTCCTTTTAGTCTTCAGATGTTCCTCAGAATGATCTCTTTAGTACTTAGCAAGCTATCCCAGAACGATCTTTTGTCCTCATTCATTAATTCAAGATGTATGTCCCCCCCACCCCCCGCTTTTTTTTTTTTTTAATGGTGCTGGGAGTCATCCCCTGGACATAGTAGTCAAGTCCTCTATCACCTAGCTACATTCCCAGCCTCCTAAGTGATATTAACTTTGTTCACTTTGTTTATTTACACTTTACACATTTATTAAGGTATAACTGACATGCAGTAAAAGGCAGTTATCTGTCTCTGTTTTTAATATAACCAATGAGTAGAATGTAGTCTTAACAAATGTTTGCTTTGAGTTAGAAGTTTGTGAAATTTCAGGGACTTGTGCTTGTCTGGTTTGTCAATGGAGTCAGTATAGACTGCATATGCAATAAGGCAATGAATAAATGGTATAAAAGAGCAAACTGGATTTCTGACTGGAATCTTCTTGGGTATTGTGCATTTTCATTGTGACAGTAGCCTTTAAAATATATCACTATCTTGTTACATTTATTGCCATGTTAACCCACTCATATCTTTTTTTTTTTTTTTTTGTGAAGTAGGGTGACAGGTTGGAGGCTACTGTCATAGTACTAGTAAGAAATGATGGCTCAGACTAGATTGATAGTGATGAGATGGGGGTGGGAAACGAACAGATTAATAAGTTTAGCAGTAGAACTTGTTGACCAAAGTGAGTGGATGTGGAGGGTCAGAATCAAGAAGTAATTTTAGAGAATTCTGGCTCTGACACATTTGGTTTACTGAAGGTACCTTTCCTTTTTCAGTTTTGGGGGTGGGGGAGAAGAAATAATGTGATAGGCTAGGCACTATCTTAGGTCCACTGCAATGAAGAAAACAGAAATCTTTGTCCTATCAGAGCTTTCCAAAGGGAAAAATGTAGTAGACCAAAATAAGCTTAAAAGAAGAATGTGTATGTGAGAGTGCTTGGAGAAAAAGCCTGAAAAGGACATAGAAAGGGAGGGTTGGGGTTGAGGGAAGTGTTGAAATTATAATTATTAGATAAGTATCCGGAAAGGAATTCACATATTTGAAGACAATGGAATTATAGCTATACATGTAACTAAGGAACGAACATTCTAGACAGAAGGAAAGGCAAATGCTATGTTCCTCTGGTGGGGATATGTCTAGCATGTTTGAGGAACAATGAAGAGACATGAGTATCATCAAGGGATGGAGGGTAAAAAAGAGGAAATGGTGACTGTGTACTATCGTAGTAAAATACCTGACACTGAGTAATTTATAAATAACAAATTTGTTTCTTACAGTTCTGAAGACTGGTAAGCACAAGATCAAGGTGCAAACAGTTCGGTGCCTGACTAGGGTGTAGTCTTTGTTCCAAACATGGTATCCTGGATACTTCCATGTGGTGTAGGTGCAAAAAAGGCAAAAGGAGGGCCTTGCTTGTTTGCTCTAGGGTTTTTATAAGAGCACTAATCCATTCTATGAGGGCTCAGAGACCTTATATCCCAGTCACTCCCTGAAGGTCACACTTCTTTTTCTATTGCCTTGGAAATTAGGTTTCATCATGAAGTTTGAAGGAAAACAAACATTCAAACCATAGCAGTATTGCAGAGAGCAAGAAAATTGAAGATCACATATATGCTTGTTGCTTTATAAGTCATTATAAAGCCCTTTGGCTTTTATTCTGAATGAAACGAGTATCCGATTGACTTTCAGAGATGTCAGGTTGATAGTTGGACAGATAAGATTTGGCATTCGAAAGAAATTGCTGTGTTGGAAGTGACTCTCCAATCTCTTATCAGCCATGGACATGAGTGAAATTGCTCAGAGAAAGTTTTGAAAATTTGAAATTCGAAGATTTAAGAAAGATTTCTAGGGAACACCAGAAGCTTCCTAGTTAGTAGAAATGGCTTACTAGTTTAACCAGTAGGATAAACATATTTTAAGAAAGAAAGATTACGAGAAGTGATACAAACTGAAAAGGCCTTTTGAAGAGATAGAGTTGAATGTAAGCAGATTGGTAGAGGTGAGACATTTAGCACCTTTGAAGTCAGACTATGATTTTTGTGCAAACTCATATACCACTTGTAGGTAGTTTAACTTTGTTAATATGCTCTCTAATGTCTCTAAATTCAGTCTGCTAATGTAAAAGACTTAATGGTGTGTTACCTAAATCATAGGGCCCTTGGGGGTCTTAAATGAGTGCCTGTGTCTGTCATTGCTTATTTAGCTGTTAATATGTTTTCTAGATGATTATTAGAAGCATGCCTTCAGCCTTCAGTTACAGGGTAGTGAGAGTTTATTGGAGTTCTCTCATATAGTTTTCTCTCATAGTTTTGCATTTTTTTTTTTTTTTTTTGGTGGCTATTTGGAGATCAGAAGTCACCCAGGTGGCTCATGCCTGTAGTCCTAGCTACTCAGGAGGCTGCGATCTGAGGACCATGGTTTGAAGCCAGCCTGGGTAGGAAAGTCTATAGAATAATGCCTAGGCCCTGAGTTCAAGCCCCATGACCAACCAAAAAAAGGCCACCTGGATTTTCCTTCTTCAGGCTAATTTCAACCTCCTTTCTCAGATCTCAGTCTTTTCTGAGTAGCTAAGTAGGCATGAGTCTCTGGTGCCTGGCTAAAATGGCTCTTCAGAAGTGTCCTGAATTGGGACAAGATGATTTGGACTTTTCTTTTGCATCCATTAGTCTGAGGATGTGGACTGCATACTGGGCATGCCATGTTCCCTCCCTCCCTCCCTCCCTCCCTCCCTCCCTCCCTCCCTCCCTCCCTCCCTCCCTCCCTCCTGCCAGTTCTGGGGCTTGAACTCAGGGCCTGAGCACTGTCCCTGAGCTTCTTTTTGAAGCTCAAGGCTAGCACTCTACCACTTGAGTCACTTGGCTTCATGCACTACCTCTAAGCCACATTCCTGGCCCTGTTGGTCTCTTACAGACCAAGTTATCTTTAGTTATAAAAGAATGTGAGTAACTCTGGGCTTCAGTGGCTCAAGCCTGTAATCCTAGCTAGATCTGAGGATTGCTGTTGAAAGCCAGCCTGGGCAGAAAAAGTTCATTAGACTCTTCAGTTAACTACCCCAAAAGCTTGAAGTGTAGCTTTGGCCCAACTGGTAGTTTAGGTAGTCTTGAACAAAAAAGCCCAGGGACAGTGCCTAGGCACTGCATTTAAGTTTCAGAACTGGTGCGCACATGTGTGCATACACAAATGTGAATGAATTAATGAATAGAGGAATGAGCTAATTAATGATGGAGCAGAACTCAGTAGGGTAACTAGTTTGAAGCAGGCCTCAAAGGAGGCAGCAGCCCTCTGATTACAGGTGTGAGCCACCCATGCCTGGATTTTTGTCCACCATGCAGTATTTGTTTTTTATGTGTTTCTGTTTGAAGGCATCTAAGTTAATACATAGTCTTGATTTATTAATATTGCATTCTCCATTTCTGGTTGAAGATATCTTAATTAATACATAGTTTTGATACACTAATATTGAATTCTCAGTAAGTTACTCTTATGTTTTAGGGGAACATACATACTGTGCATTTCCTCTATGGCATACATTTCAGTCTTGTATATTGGAATGCTGTACCACACTTAGCACTGCGCTTGAGTTTGAATACACTTTCTAACAGTAAAAGCATCAACAAAAATTATGGAAAATATGTCACCAAATAGTTAGCAGCATACTTGCTTGTAGTATGAGAGGTGAAATACAATAGCAGAGGGTCACCTCTTCTAACCTCAGCTGTGGATGTGTGTGTTTGATAATGCAAAAATTTCACCTCTCTGTATATATGTATTTCTACTATGAATGATTACAAAAGTGGTATTTTCAATTGTAATGAGTGGGCAAATTTGCAAATATGAATTAGTAGTTTTGCTTTTGGGCACATTTTTTTCTTTGTAGAAGCAGAGATAAAATGCATATTAACATGTGCCTTACAATATATTGTTTTATTTCCCTCATATATTTCCTCCTTCTACCCCTGGTAGTAAGGCTTAAATTTAGGACTTGGCGCTGTTACTTGGCTCTTTTGCTTACAGCTGGTGCTCTACCAAATTGAGCTTTTTGCTAGTTATTTGGAGATAAAGAGTCTCATAGATTTATCTGCCTGATCTGGATTCAAACTGTGATGCTCCAATCTCAGCCTCCTGAGTACAGGTGAGAGCTACTGGTACCTGGCAATATTGTGGTAATATTGCTTAATGCTAGTTTTTTTTGTTTTGACCAAGTAATCTAATGATTCCAACTGTTTCCTTTGTAATCATTTGGTTTTCTTCATAATTAATATAGTTGTACTTCTTTGTATAGTATTAAGTTCTTCATAAGCCTGGTGAGAATCTCAACCAAAAATTATAAAAATATGGAAAAAGGCAAATAGACTAAAATATTTAATATAAATTAGAGCACCTGTGACCTCAGGATAGGGAAAAGATTCCTTAGGACAGAAAATAAAACCATAAAAAAAAAAGAAAATAAAAGAAAATAAAACCATAATTGAAGGAAAAGTTCAGCTACATTAAAATATATTTTTAGGGTCATCATTAAAAAAAAGGAAAAGAAAAGTGGATGTATAAGTCATATAACTTCCATGGAGAACATATTGCAGTGTAGATCGCTGATCCAGACATTTAAGAAATTTCTATCACTTGTTATCAGCAGAATAACCTGATAGAAAATGAACAGTATGTTCTGTGTTAATGCTTATTTTGAAAATGTGGAGTTGTTGCAGTGTGATAGATGTGTTAGGAAAGTACTTAAGGATAGTGAGTACTTGTGTTTGCTTACGTGCAATTTTTGTCCTTGAGAAATTCTAGATGAGTGTAGAAAACATCATCCACTTGAGCTGTGTCACATAGAAATAAACTGGACATAGCTACCTGAAATAGTTCTTCTCTTCTCTTTGCTTGTACAAAAATTGCCATGTTCTTTCTGTTTGTCTCTTATAGACAAACATCTATATTAACTTACTTTTTTTTTTTTTTGCCAGTCTTTGGGCTTGAACTCAGAGCCTGGGCATTGTCCTTGAGCCTCTGTGCTCAAGGCTAGTGCTCTACCACTTTAGCCACAGAGCCACTTCGGGCTTTTTCTGTTTATATAGTACTGAGGAATTGAACCAAGGCTTCATGCATGCTAGGCAAGCACTCTAGCACTAAGCCACATTCCTAGTCCCACTAACTTACTCTTAGCTGATGTTATGGTAATGTTTTACAATAATGTTGGGTTTTATAATTTAGTTAATTTTATTCAAAAGAATAATAATGTATATACACATATAATATTGAGCTTCTAGAGCTGGAATTGTTATGTGGTTTCTGATGGGGATAAATTATAGATGAAGTAGATAAGTAGCTTTTCATAGTGCCTGGTAAATCAATTCTCTATCAGGTCTGTCTTTTCATAGAAAGTTCTGATGAGACCAGGTATATACAAGGGTAGTGTGGCTGTAGACTTCAGAGAACTTCATTCTGACAATGTCTCATTCTACTTACAAGTGCTGTCTTGTGTTAAGTGTACCTTTGGGGCCAGTTTTCAGTGATATCAGACTTTAGTGGACGTACTCACCTATCTTGTTACTGATGACTTACAATTTTTTCTTTATTGTTATTATACAGGTGATATGCAAAGAGTTTTCAGTTACATAGGTCGGGTAATGAGTACATTTCTTTTTGGACAGTGTTAGCCCTTCTCGTAGAGAGATTGACTTTTTTTTTGGCCAGTCCTGGAGCTTGAACTCAGGGCTTGAGCACTGTCCCTGGCTTCTTTCTGCTCAAGGCTAGCATTCTACCCCTTGAGCCACAGTGCCCCTCCTGGCCTTTTCTGTTGTGGTGCTGAGGAATTGAACCCAAGGCTTCATGCATGCTAGGCAATCACTCTACTACTAAGCCACATTCCCAGCCCAAGATTGATTTTTTAAAAAACATTTTTTATTGTCATTATAAAGGTGATGTACAGAGGGATTACAGTTACGTAAGTTAGGTCAAGAATACATTTCTTTTTGGACATTGTCACTCCATCCCTCATTCTCTACCTCACTCCCATTCTCACCCATAAGTTGTATAGTTCATTTTCAACATGGTATCTAATGACTACCACTGCTCCATTGTTCACCGTTTGTTTCTTTGTTTCTTTGCCATCCCCTTACCCTCCCAAAGAGAGATAAATGAACAAAAAAGACAAAAAGAAAACAATGAAGATAAAAACCTCTTGTTTCCATTTTCTGGAGTTCATTTTATATGATCAGTTGTACATAGGCATTATGCCTTTGTGTTCCTCCCCTAAAAGGATACTCCTTTGGTCTCACTGTGTGTGAATACCTAGAGTCCTATATAATTTATCATGTCCCAGTGTATTTTAGATATAGCTTTTGCATACAAGAGAAAACATGCACCATTTGTTTCTGTGAGCTTGGCTTACCTCACTTAACATGATTTGTTCTAGGTCCATCTATTTCCTTGCAAATGATATAATATTATTTCTAATGGCTGTGTAAAAATCCATTGTGTATTGGTACCACACTCATCTATTGTAGGGCATCTGGGCTGTTTCTACAACTTGGCTATTGTGAATAGTGCAGCAATGAACATAGATGTACAGGTGTCTTTATGGTATCCTGACGTGATGTTCTGAATAGATGCCCAGGAGTGGCATGGCTGGGTCATAGGGCAGATCTATGTTTAGGTTTTTGAGGAACCTCCAACCTACTGTCCAGAGTGGTTGTACATTCCCATCAGCAGTGCAGTAGGGTTCCTTTTTCCCTACATCCCCACCAACATTTATTGTTCAAATTCATGATGTTAACTGGGGTGAGATGGAATCTCAGAGTTGTCTTGATTTATATTTCCTTCATGGCCAGGGATGATGAGCATTTCCTCCTATGTTTCTTTGCCATTCTTACCTCTTTTTCTGAGATGTCTCTTCTTAGTCCATTTAGTAATTGATTTATTAACTTTGGGGGGGATTAGTTTCTCGAGCACCTTGAATATGGAGACAGTAAATGGTAAGATTTTGTTTTTTGATTCATTCTGCTGCTCTCCAACTTTTGGTTGGGGATTTGGACCTGTTGGTGTTTAACATTATGATGGAGAGATATGTCATGCTTCCTGCCATTTTGTTGTTTTCTTTTAGTGCACTTCTTTACTTATCTTGTGTTTACTGAACAAGTCTACTGATTATTGTTTAATGCTGTTTCCTGGCTTTTTTTTTTCAAATTGTATGCTTCCCTTTAGTATCCCTTGTAGTGTAGTATCCTTTGGTTTAGTGTTCTTGGTTTCCTTTAGTTTTTGTTTGTTGTGAAAGGTTTTAGTTTTGCCATCAATTGTGAATATTATCTTCACTGGGTATACCAGTTTGGGTTGGCAATTTATGTTGTTCATAGTTTGAATTATACCACTCTAGGCTCTTCTTACATTGAGAGTTTGTGTGGAGACATCTGCAGTAATTCTAACCTTTCTGTTAATAAAGTTCCATCTTTGGTTTTTCTTGTTTAAAATTCCTTGTTTTTAAAATCCAAGATCTTCACTACAATGTGTCAAGAGATATTTCTTCTCAGATCCTGCCTGCTAGGAGTTCTGTATGCCTCTGTCAGGTGGGTAGGAAGTTTTCAGTTATTATTTTGTTAAATAGGTTGTCAGTGTTTTTGATTTTGAATTCTTTTCCTTCATCTATCCTGGGTATATGTAGATGTACTCTTTTGGCTGAACCTGCCTTTTTTTTTTTTTTTTTTTGCCAGTGCTGAGGCTTGAACTCAGGGCTTGGGCATGTACTGTCTCTACCACTTGAGCCACAGCACCACTTCTGGCCTTTTTCTATTTATGTGGTACTGAGGAACCAAACCCATGGCTTCATGCATACTAGGCAAGCCCTCCACCTCTAATCCCAGCGCTGCCAATTCTCAAATGTCCCTTTGCTATGTTCTTAGAGTTTTTCCCATGCCTTTGATTTTTTTGTTCGAATTCCTCTGCCTTATCCTCAACTCCTGATACCTTGTTTTCTACTTCACTTGTTCTTTTGCCTATGCTTTGAACTGTGCTTTGCAATAGGAGATGGAGTCTTTTGTGTATCCTAGCTCATTGATGTCTCTTCTCAGGACGTTAATTTCATTTTGCATTTCCTTCATTGAGATGTGTAGTATTTCTATCTTGTTATCCATGCCTTGAATTTTCTTGATCATGTCCTCCTTGAATTCTTCTAGGATGTTTTAGGATCTGCCCTTGTATTTCTTCGGCCATTTTGGAGAGATTGACTTTTAAGGGTGGCTAATGGTAGAGATCTTAGCTATAGCATCGTCTACTTCTAAGATGCAATGTATGATTTCTACGCTCAGTAGTAGTCTTCCCCCACCTACCGCGCCCCCCCCCCCCCAAGTCCTGGGGCTTGAAGTCTGGGCCTAGGGGCTGTTCCTGAGTTTGTTTTGCTCAAGGCTGGCACTATACCATTTGAGCCATAGTGTCACGTCCAGCTTTTTTGAGTAGTATATTGGAGATAAGAGTCTCACAGACTTCTCTGCCCAGGCTGTCTTCAAACCATAATCCTCAGATCACAGACTCCTGAATAGCTAGGATTACAGGCATGAGCCTCTGGTGCCCGGTTCAGTAGTGGTCTTGTATGAGTGTTTGGGTTTATGAAGATTTGGATTTTGTGACAGGCATTAGGGATTCCTATTATCTTTAAGAAACTTGTGCTTAAGTTAGCCAGAACTCTAGCTGTTAATGCATCCTTAGGTTCTTATCTGATAGTTAAATTCACACTTAAAAGGCAAATGATGTCAGAATCTATTTGATTTGAAAAGTCTAGTATCCTCTCAACCTTTGGAATAATTTACTTTGGACTAGAGGTGTGGATTAAGTAGTAGAGCACTTGCCTAGCATGCACAAAGGCCTGAGTTCAAACCCAGGAGTATGTGTGTGGGAGGGTAGGAATTTACTTATGTTGTAATTTTACTATGTATTTAGAAATATGTATGTATATGTGAATCTGTCTCAACACCGAAGATTCATTCTAATTTTTGCATTTTATATTTATAACAACTTTTCTTTGATAGCATGAACTCTTTCGTTAACTCAGTATATTTAATTACTAGAACATTTCCCTCTACATGTAACTAATCTGTCAGTTTGTTCCTTCTTTTTAGAACATATTCTCTGTATTCTACTCAGGTTTCAACCCCCTTGTTCCATGCTTAGTGGCTGGTAGGACTTTTTTTTAACCTCTCTTAAGTTCTAGTACCCCAGAATGAATCCTTGTTCCTATCACTCAAATACTTTATTTGGTCCCTCCATAATCTGTACCAGGCCAACATTGCTAATTGCACATACTCTTCCAATCCTGCCCTGATGTACTTTTTTCCTGCATGGTAGGCAAGCACTCTACCACTAAGCCACATTCCCAGTCCTATCTAATAGCTTTGGATTGAATTCTTTCCCTTCTCTCTTTTCTGCTATCCTATTTTCCCCTCCTTTTTTCCTTTCAGGGAAAAAGGTCTATCTCTTACGATATTTTTGAGGATATTCTAGATTTTCTGATTTTGTTTTGGCAAAGTAAAAAAAAAAAGTCATTAGTTTTTGTTTGCCAACCTGCATTGTCTTTGTTTACTCTGAAATACATTTTTTTCTGCTCATCTGGTCAATGTTTTATGTTTATACTTTTTTTTCAAACATCTGGATTTCCTTATGTTCTTTCATATAGTCCTGTAACTTTAAATATTAACATGCCAGTATTTCCCAGCTTTATATAACCATCTTAGTTATATAAACCATCTACTTTCCTGCTTAGTATTTCTACTTACATGTCTCACATGCATCCAGAATGAGCACATCCAAAATGGAATTCTGACTTTCCTTGTTTTACTGTAGATCATCATTACTCATCTCATAATTTAGTCTGGAAACTCTTGAATCACCTCCCCTTCCACCTTTTTTCTTTTTTCTCTCAGTCTATTTATATTCCAATAGTAAGTACATTTGTTTCTTTAAAATATAGTTAGGGGGCTGGGGATATGGCCTAGTGGCAAGAGCGCTTGCCTCATATACTTGAATCCCTGGGTTCGATTCCCCAGCACCACATATACAGAAAATGGCCAGAAGTGGCGCTGTGACTCAAGTGGCAGAGTGCTAGCCTTGAGCAAAAAGAAGCCAGGGACAGTGCTCAGGCCCTGAGTCCAAGGCCCAGGACTGGCAAAAAATAAATAAATAAATAAATAAATAAAAATATATTTAGGATCTCAAAGAGCTTTCTAAGAACCAACGATATTCCTGAAGTAATGAACACTACTCGTGCTCTCGTGCTCATGTTTTTGTTTCTAATGCCATTCCCCACTTAAATGAATAGTGTTCTTTGGAGAAACTAGTGATTCCAAGGCTATAGTACAAGGATAGGATCACCTGGCCAGCTATATATACTTACTATACTATAGTAAGTTTAGTAAGTATACTATAGTATACTATAGTATAGTAAGTATAAAATAATAGTGAAACATCTTAGTATATTGGAATATATGAAAGTGTTGAAAAAGAAAAAGATGTTAGGGACATGAGATAAGGACATGAGAGCCAGCTTGAAGAGCTCTCTCACTTACAAATGTGGTTCCCCTTGAATACTAGGTAAGTGCAGTAATTAATTTCAAAATAGGAATTCATAGGAGTCCATACTGATAATAGGCAGATAAGTAAATGAATGGGATAAGAATAAGGGTTCTTAGAGTAGACTGCTGGCCAACTGGAATATGGGGTTGGAGAATCATTGAACATGAATGTGTTTCTGGTTACTTTATAAATGAAATTGAAAGTAAAAACAAAAACACAACACCAATGTCACTTCTTCCTCCCTTTGCCAAGCAACCATAATGCCTCACTTAGGTTTCTATAATGCCCTCCTCATATTTTTGCTCCTATTTGACTTATAGTCATTCCTTTACATGATAGGACACTGTTTTAGTTCCCTAAGACATTCTCATAGTTCCTAAGTCAGTTGATATTACTGGTATTTTTCATAGCTTACCATTTCTTAGGAAGATGGAAGGCCTGTATGCTCTGGACCATTTCAGTCTCTGGGATATCCCTCCATTATTCTGTGCCATTTATTTTATTCCAGCCTACTAGGCCTCTATGTATTGGCAGGAGGTTAAGTGTAATCTCTTTTCTGTGCTGTTCTCTTTGTTTGGAACACTTGCTCAGATATTTGAGAGGCTTCCCTCTTCTTTAGTTTCTCTGTTGTCATCAGCGGGTTTTCTTCACTTTCCTAGATAAAACAATTGTCCTCCCTCTTCCCATTGTAATTCATCCCTATTTCTTATCTTCTTTTTCTTTTTGGCAATATTGGGGCTTGAAGTCAGTACTTCTTGCCGTGTACAATTTGAGATTCTACCCCTTTTTTTATTTCAGTTTTTTCTTGTATGGTCTTGGGTTTTTGCTTGTGGCTGGCCAGGTGATCCTTTTACTTTATATCTGGAGTAGCTGGGATTACAGGTGTGTGCCACCATGCTTTCTTTATTTTAATCTCATTAGGTATTTTACTCTGCCTTGAACTATGGTCCTATCTCTGCCTCTTGATGTAGCTGTGATTACAGGCATGGCCCACCACTGCTTTATTTCTATTTCTGTTCTATATTCTGTATTTGTATGTTATCTGGTTTCCGTTTAAAATGTAAAGTCCTTGAGAGATGAATCTTATTTTGTTCACCACTACACCTCTGATTCTTAGAATATAGGTTGACATGCAGTAGCTTCTTAGTAAATGCTTGAGAATGGGAAAATACTCAAGTTTGAAATGCATGTAAAAGCTCAGTGAAACTTTAATTTCTGAGCAAATCTTCATTTTGCGAGTCTTCACTAGGATGGTAAAGATAGCAAACAGTGATTTTGTGTGGGGACATCAGCTGTCAGGTCTTTGTTAGCCATGTCAATTTCCCTGAAAGTTAATAGTGTCCTTGCTCAAAAATAGGGATGAATAAGGTTGGGGAGGTGTGTAAGCCTGCCCGCTAATGTTCTGGAAACAGAGTGGTTCTCTTGTCTGTTCTTTGGACTTAATACACTACCTCCCTCCTTTATTATTTTTCTAGTACAGTTTCAGCAATGAGTGGAAGTAAGTGAATGCGTTCTTGTGTTCATTTCCCCAGACCAGTGGCTCTTTATTAATAGAGATTAAGTCTTAAAATACCATTTAAGAAGACTACTGATTAATCTTTGATGGTATTGTAAAACTACATTGTCCTTGGCTCTCACTTAACCATACCTGTTAATCAAGAGTTTCTCAAATCAGAGTGCTTAGTTACTAGTATGAGTCAGTTAAATGTTTAAAATGTGTATGGCTTATTTGAATTGAAATGGTTGTAAATGTGAAATATACACATTTTAATGTATATAATTAGTTTTTGAAAAAGAATCTAAAATATTTTATTAATTTTTTTAAAATATTGACTATATATTGAAGTGACATTTTAAATGTACTGAATTAAAACCTATTATTTTGTTTCTTTTTCCTTTTTATATATTGTTTACAGAAAATTTAGAACTGTAAGTATGACTTCTATTATAATTCTTTTGGACAACTTTGCTAAAAAGGCCAACAACTAAGGCAAATATATGTATATGTAGTTGGTTTCTTATCCTAGATAGTCATGAAAATGTCCTCTGGATCAGAGTTAGCAAAATTAAATTTTTCCTTAAAGATGGACACTTTCTTGTTTAACTTGGTGTTCTCCTAATTATTGTAGCTTTATATATGCATTGAAAAGAGTCATTATACTTGTTGACTCTAACTTTGTATAGATCTTAACATTTCATTGTGTCTGCATTTCTTTGACTGCCAAATTGCTGCTTAAATTTTCGAAGGGAAGAAAATAGATGGAGTTTTTTGGTACTATTCTGGGGCTTGAACTCAGGGCCGAGCACTGTTCCCTAGTGTGAGTGAGTGTGTGTGTGTGTGTGTGTGTGTGTGTGTGTGTGTGCCCGCCCTCAATGCTAGCATTTGAGTCACACTTCTGGCTTTTTGATAGTTTATTGGAGATAAAAGACTCACAGACTTTCTTGCCTAGGCTGGCTTTGAACTGCAATCCTCATATTCCAGCCTCTTGAGTAGCTAGGATTATAGGTCTGAACCATGAGTCCCTAGCTTAGATGTAGTTTTTTTTTTTTTTTAAACCATGCTGTTCTATTTGAGATCAGTGCTATGATCTTATGTAATTTGAATGTAAGGATTTTAAATCCTCCAGGAGTCATTTCAGAGAGTGATCAGTATGAAGATGTTACTTTTTTGTAGATATAAGTAGTTCTAGTTGCCTGCAAGTGACTTAGAGAAATAGCTACTACCTATAAGAGAAATGGAGAACTACCTCCTTTCGAGTGCTCAGTGAAAAACATTCATAATTATTGATCAATACTGGATTAATTAGGCCTCAAATTCCTACTGATCACACTATTCTATGTTAGCCTTTTACCTCTCCACAGAGGCACAGATTATCACCAGTTTGGCATTTGTTTTTTAATTTTATGAAGTGTTTCAAATTAAAACCCGTCAGATCACTCTCCCTCCTCAGAGACATTAATGTGGTCCTTATATAATTAAGCCATCCACATTGGAACTGATTAGCCACTTTCAGAATAGGAATTTGAGGTTGAAAACATTATTCCCAGTTGTCATTGTTCAGCTCAAAGGATTAGAGAATTATTGCTCTTCTTTTCTAATTCGTCTTTTATCAGAATATTGAAAGGCGATACAGCCTGAAGAATCATGTATATACTTTTTATTAAGGAGTCTTAAGTAATCAGATTTTATGTCCTGCAGGCTAAACTTTTCTCAGCTAGTTAATTTTGAATTATAAAAATATTTCCATTTTGGGGCTGGGAATGTGGCCTAGTGGTAGAGTGCTTGCCCACCATCCATGAAATCCTGGGTTCAGTTCCTCAGCACTTACACAGTGCCAGAAGTGGCACTGTGGCATAAGTGGTAGAGTGCTAACCTTGAGCAAAAAGAAGCCAGGGACAGTGTTCAGGCCCTGAGTTTAAGCTCCAGGACTAGCAAAAAAAAAAAAAAAAAAAAAAAAAAGAGGAAATTGTTTCTTTTCTATTTGTTATGCTTTTGTTTTTACATTTTATTTTTATGTTTTATTTTTGGAGAGTAGGTGTCTGATTTATCTGGGTACAAATGATGTTCTTTGTTTTTTGTAGTGACTGAGTATGTGTGTGGTACAGTAATGAGTATTCAAATAGAAAACATAGGGAATGGCCAAATAGCCCATTTCCCATTGCTCTCTGTCCAAGCTTGGCACCTCTTCCAGTCTTTCATGTGTGTATGTGTGTGATGTGTATGTGTGAGTATGTGCACTTGTGTTGAGACTGGGAATTGAATTTAGGACCTGGTTTATCCTTTAGCTTTTTCACTCAAGGTTGATAAGGTTAGTGCTCTATCACTTGCAGGACAGCTCCACTTCTGTTTTTTTGGTGGTTAATTGGAGATAAGTGTCTCACATTCTTTACTGCTCAGGCTAACTTTGAATGGTGACCCTCAGATTTTAGCCTCCTGAATGGCTGGAATTACAGGTGTGAGCCACTAGCACATGCCCCTCTTCTCTCCTAGTCTTTGCTGAGAACAGTGTCACCAATTTCTACAGTAACTCCCCCCCCACCCCCCCACCCCCAGTCCTTGGGCTTGAACTCAGGGTCTGAGCACTGTCTCTGGCTTCTTTTTGCTCAAGGCTAGCACTCTACTACTTGAGCCACAGTGCCCTGCCTGGCCTTTTCTGTTTATGTGGTGCTGAGGAATTGAACCCAGGGCTTCATGTATATGAAGCAAGCACTCTACCACAGGCCATACTCCCAGCCCCATACAGTAACTCTCATGAATTCGGGCCTCCTTCACAGTTGTATATTTGTCAGTGTAGTATCTGATTTACTATTTGTGTTTCAGAAGTTTATCAGGCTGTGTATGCCCTGCTGCTCTTCCTCTTCTCAGTGTTATATACTCTACTTTTTTGTCAGTGAGACTTTGTAAGGGAGAAGAAATGAAAAAGTATGTTCTTATGAGACAGAAGATTGGAAATGATACTTAAGTATCTTAAGATAATTAAGATAGTTAATTATCTTAAGTTCTTGAATACTGTTGTGTTGCTTTTATGTAATTTTTTTAGTTTTTATTACAGCCTTTAATGTAGGTGGGGCATATGTTATTTTTGTTTTATACAATATGAAACTAAGGATTATGAATGTTAACTAATGTCACTATCCTAAGTGAGTAATAGAACTGAAATAGAGTACTCAAGTTTTCCAATTCTTATTCCAGTTAGGGTTTTTCTTTCATTATTACTATTTTTCTTTGCTTTTTATATTTTCACTATCCTCAAGATTTTGTTCTCTTTAAATTAAAAAAAATCATCATCAACTGTGTTTATAGTTCCTTATTGTAAGGAAAATCATTTATATCTACTACCTTTGTTTTACTTCAGTTTTTTGTATCACTTGTAATTTTGCTATAGGTTGCTCTCAAGTTAGGATATATATATATAGAGAGAGAGAGACATAGATATCTGTAAATCAGAGCATGTACTATATGGGTAATTACAATTATATATGTAGTCAGTACATTTTAACACTGAGATTTGCTCATGAATTTCATGGTCTTTGTATCTTCTTTGAAGTAGAACCCCTGCTTAATTCTTTCTTTACTCTCTGAGTGTTCTCTCTTAAAATGTTTAATCAGATGGCCAGGCTTTTCTATATTTGGAGAAAACGGATTCTTAGGTACTTTTATTAGTTTAATATATTTGTGTATGTATAGCTCTTCTTTATCTTGTTAAATAAAGGTCAAGTTTTTTTTTTTAATATTTGCTTGTTTTTTGAGACAGAATCTTGCCTTGTAGTTCAGACTGTCCTTGAACCTTGCCTTAACTTCCAGTGTGCTAGAATTACAGGCATGCCATACAAGTAATAGTACAAAAATGACATATAGGTAATTTGGTTGTGTCAGTTTGTCTCCTCCACAGCATTTCCTTTCTCTTTGACTCTTGTTTCCCGTCCCTTTTTGACAATTCCCATCCTCCTCTAATCTGCTTCTCTTTCCACTTCTGTCTTTCTCATTGAATCCAGTTTTTGTGTATGCAAAGTATTACTATACCACTTAGCTATACAACCAATCTGATTAGTTTCTTCAAAATAGATTAGACATGGATTTTAGATATAGTGTATTTTTTTTTTTTTTTTGCCAGTCCTGGGGCAGGGACTTAGGGCCTGAGCACTGTCCCTGGCTTATTTTTGCTCAAGGCTAGCACCCTACCACTTGAGCTACAGCCCCACTTCTGGCCGTTTTCTGTATATGTGGTGCTGGAGAATTGAACCGAGGGCTTCATGTATGCGAGGCAAGCACTCTTGCCACTAGGCCATATCCCCAGCCCCAGATACAGTGTATTTTGGATCACATATATTTACTGCTTATTTGTTATACTTATTAGGTAGAAATAAAACTACAACAGTTCTTTATCATTCTCACATTATTCAGAGCTAAATTTTTAGCAATCTTAGAGATAGCTTACATTGTGATCTATGTGATGATGTACCCTTCCATTTATAAATGAATAAGTTAGGGCTTGTGCCATAAATATAGTTAACCTTTTTGGGAGAAACTCCCCTGCCTCACATACTCTCATATATTTCACTGAGTATTTTTTTTGGAATTTATTATTATAGAGGTGACATACAGAGGGGTTACCTTTATTTATATGCGTCAGGTAATGAGTACATTTTCTTTGGTACATTGTCATCTCTTCCTTCATTCTTTCCCATTTCCTTCTTCCCATTTCCATCCACAAGTTGTATAGTTCACTTACATAAATGTCCAGAGCACCCCAGGGCTGTACTTTTTTAAAAATCCCCTTTCCTTGCTTCTTTTCCCTCCCTCATCTCCCACAGATATGCACATGAATACAGCATATATAAGGTAAAGAATACAGAATCATCAGAAAAAAAATTCAAATTAAAAAGTCTTTTGTTACCATATCTTAGGAGTTCATTTCAGTATGTATATTGTTTTATATAAACATGAAGAGGCGCTTAGGCATTGCACCTTTGTGATTTTCTACTAAGAATATCCTCTTTTGGTCTCACTGTATCTCCAATCATGTGTAAATTTTTTTTTTTTTTTTTTTTTGCCAGTCCTGGAGCTTGGACTCAGGGCCTGAGCACTGTCTCTGGCTTCTTTTTGCTCAAGGCTAGCACTCTGCCACTTGAGCCACAGCGCCACTTCTGGCCATTTTCTGTGTATGTGGTGCTGGGGAATCGAACCCAGGGCCTCATGTATATGAGGCAGGCACTCTTACCACTAGGCCATATCCCCAGCCCCTCATGTGTAATTTGTGATATCCCAGTGCGTTTTAATCTAACTTTCACATAACAGAGAGAACATACGCCATTTGTCTGTCTGATCTTGGCTTACTCATTGAGACTTTTTTTTTTGGCCAGTCCTGGGGCTTGAACTCAGGGCCTGAGCACTGTCCCTGGCTTCTTTTTGCTCAAGACTAGCACTCTACCACTTGAGCCACAGCACCACTTCTGGCTTTTTCTGTTTATGTGGTGCTGAGGAATCGAACCCAGGGCTTCATGCATGCTAGGCAAGCACTCTACCACTAAGCCACATTCCCAGTCCTTGAGTCTATTTTTTAATCTAGTATACTGTGTGTTGTAAAACTCCTATATTGCATCATTCATAATGTATTTTGTGAAAGGTGCCTTCCAGAATTGTGCAAAATGACCATTATATTTACTTAATTTAAGAACTCATAGAATTTAATATAATGGAATCATTTTAAGCTTATAATATTGCTTCAGCTTTCATGATTTTCAGCTTGGTAAAATTTTATGCCATATTTTTCTTTTTCTCTGAAGTAAAAGAAAATACCATTTACTCTGCCATCCATTTACCTCACAGAGAAGATGCAAAGATGGTTAGATTTTTTTAAATGGCAGATTTCCTTAGAGATAAGTTACGAATATGTGTGTATGGGCTGAAGACAATATTACTAGAGTCCTTACCGATAAATCTAAAAAAATTCCATGAAGTTTAAAAGAGCCATATATAGATATAGATATACTTGGTATTTTTAAGTTGGCTTATATGTACTCATGTTATATTTTTTACAAAAGAGTGACTTATTTGAATCTGTGATAAATGCTAATTGGCTTTAAATGCATTTGATGATTTTTTTTTTGCCAGTCCTGGGGCTTGAACTCTTCCTGAGCATTATCTGGCTTCTTTTTGCTCAAAACTAGCACTCTGCCAACTTGAGCCACAGCACTACTTCTGGCCTTTTTTATATATGTGGTACTGAGGAATCGAACCTAGGGCTTCATGAATATGAGGCAAGCACTCTTGCTACTAGGCCATATTCCCAGTCCCTGAAAATTGTTTTAATTTTGTGTTTTCAGTATGTAATTTCAAATCTAAAATTTAATATTGTATTTTTAATGCTAGATTCAAGTCTAAAACAAGTTTTTACTTTTAAAATATTTTAAAATATAGGCAGTAGTCTTCACAAACAAGAACGCACTAAAGCCACCAGCACAACAATGTTCATCGCAGTACAATTTGTCATTGCTAAAATATGGAACCAACCCAGATGCCCCTCAGTAGACGAATGGATTAGGAAAATGTGGTACATATACACAATGGAATTTTATGCCTCTATCAGAATGACATTGCCTCATTCATAAGGAAATGGAAGGACTTGGAAAAAATTATACTAAGTGAAGTGAGCCAGACCCAAAGAAACATGGACTCTATGGTCTCCTTCATAGGGAATAATTAGCACAGGTTTAGGCTAGTCACAGCAGAGGTTCACAAGATCCTAATAGCTATGCCCCTATGAACGCATAAGATGATGCTAAGTGAAATGAACTCCATGTTAGGGAAACGACTGTTATATCACTGTTGTAATCACTTTCAACATGCCATGTGAAACTGTAGCTTCTATTGTGGATGATCCTCTTGTATCCCCTTCCTGTGGTTGTACCTGCACTATCACTGTATCTGATCTTAGTACACTGGATACTGTATATACTGTTATTAGAGCTAGGGAAGTGAAAGGGAATAACAAAATCGAGAGACACAGGGTAAAAAGACAAACGACTCCAAAAGCAATACTTGTAAAACCATTTGGTGTAAACCAACTGAACAGCTCGTGGGGGGAGAGGGAGAAGGGGAAGGGGGAATGATGGAGGAGGTAACAAACAGTACAAGAAATGTACCCAAGGCCTAATGTATGAAACTGTAACCTCTCTGTACATCACTTTGACAATAAATAAGAAAAAAACTTAAAAAAAAAAAAGAAAGAAAAGAAATGTACCCAAGGCCTAACGTATGAAACTCTAACCTCTCTGTACATCACTCTGACAAAAAATAAGAAAAAAAAAACCCCAAGAAGTAAAATATAGTCAGTGTTCTTGATTTTAATTTTTTTGACTTGGTACTGGCCCACACCTATAATTCTAGCCAATGCAAGAGTTTAAGATTGGAGCATCATAGTTCAAAATCAGCGTGGGTGGGGGGAAAGAGAGAGAGAGAGAGAGAGAGAGAGAGAGAGAGAGAGAGAGAGAGAGAGAATGATTTCTAGCCCTGAAACCAGCAAAAATAAGAAAGTAAATAAATAAAATTTGGCTTTAGCTCTAGTGGTATAAACTATATGGAAATGGGAAACATGGAAATACTATTGATATTTTCTTTTCTTATAAAAAGGTTTCAATATGAGTATATATTGATAGAAATTTATGAATGTGTGTAACCACCTGCAATATATATGTATATATGTGTGTATGTATATATACACACATCCAGTTTATGTATGTGTATACAATTACATCTTTGAGCTGCATACTTTTTTGTGTGTATCTGTGACATTCCTAGGGCTTGAACTTAGGGACTGGGTATTGAACCTGAGCCTTTTGCCCAAGGCCTGTTCTGTACCACTTGAGCCACAGCTCTACTTCCAGCTCTTTGGTGTCTAGTTGGAAATAATTCTCACGGAGTTCTTTTGCCCAGGCTGGTTTCAATGTGAAATCCTCCGATGAGGCCTCCTGAGTAGCTGGGATTACAGGCATGAGCCAACAGTGGCCTGAGCTGCCTACTTTTAGTAGATTTTAGATAGAAGCTCATAATAAGAAAAATTAGAGTTTGAAATAGAAAAAGACTACACAATTGAGTTTCAGCTATTATTTTTTTTAATGGCAAATAGTATGTGTTATTCTGTTTCTTCTTCCCTTTCCTACTCCCCCTCCTCCCTCTCCTCTCCCCCCTCTTCTCTTCTTCCTCTTCCCTCCTTTTCCCGCCTCTTTGGATCTGG
>NC_063161.1:154755052-154842552 GCF_023159225.1 Perognathus longimembris pacificus
TCCTGGGCCTTGGACTCAGGGCCTGAACAAGGTCCCTGGCTTCTTTTTGCTCAAAGCTAGCACGCTGCCACTTGAGCCACAGCGCCACTTCTGGCCATTTTCTATATATGTGGTGCTGGGGAATCAAACCAGGGACTTCATGTATGGAAGGCAAGCACTCTTGCCACTAGGCCATATTCCCAGCTTCCCCCCCCCCCCACCTTTTATTTTTATTTTTGCAAATACTGTGGCTTGGACTCAAGGCCAGAGAACTGTCCCTGGCTTCTTTTTGCTCAAGGCTAGCCCTCTGCCACTTGAGCCACAGTGCCACTTCTGGCCATTTTCTATACATGGGGTGCTGGGGAATCGTACCCAGGGCTTCATGTATACGAGGCAAGCACTCTTGCCACTAGGCCATATTCCCAGCTCTCTTTCTTTTTTTAAAAGGTGTAGCAAACTTCACTTATTTTCAGATAAAAAGATAAGATTATTGCTCAGCACTTAAAACTAATGGACAGCATTGCTAGATGTGCTTTTATCTGTGTGAAGACCCAGCTTGAACTGTTTGTCATTCTTTTTTTTCTTTTTTCTTTTGCCAGTCCTGGGCCTTGGACTCAGGGCCTGAGCACTGTCCCTGGCTTCCTTTTGCTCAAGGCTAGCACTCTGCCACTTGAGCCACAGCGCCACTTCTGGCCGTTTTCTGTATATGTGGTGCTGGGGAATCGAACCCAGGGCCTCATGTATACGAGGCAAGCTCTCTTGCCACTAGGCCATATCCCCAGCCCCTGTTTGTCATTCTTTTATGTTGGCCATTCTTCATTCTCAACATTGATATTTAGAGAATTAATTATGATTTTGGTATTACTAAACTTAATGTAGTACCTTCCTTTAGTTTAGGAATCTAGTCTGGATACTTTCTTAAAATGTCCTGGAATTCTGTAAACTTTTGGAAGAAACTTTATAGATGTTAGCTGTGGGTGTCGGTTTTCAACCAGTTGAATTCTAGCATAATATTTTTGAATGAGAAAGACAAATGATGTTAGTATTTACTTCTTAAAGTTAAGGTAGAACATTTAATTCCAGGAAAAAACTTCTAGAATTGAATATAGTGCACAGAAATTGTAGCTTAATAAGTCTTTTTATTTACTGTGATATTACCTAAGTTTTTTCTGGGAATGATTTTTTTACCTGCCTTAAAACTTTTCATGGCTCAATTTTTTCAAATATAAGATCCTTTATTTGAATAAAAATACACCAAAAACTGTTTTTTTTCTTGAAATTCGAATTTAAAGTGCTTAGTAACTATAACTTATCTGGAGTATCTACTAAGTAATGCTTGGTCATTGGTAGTCGGGTAACATTTTTGGATGTGTGTGTGTGTATGTAGGGGGTGGGTTATGGGGCTTGAACTCAAGGCCTAGACATTGTCCCTGAGTTTTTTTGTCTTTTCTTTTTTTTCCCATAAGGCTGACACTCTATCACTTGAGCCATAGCTTAAGAAATTAAATTTAAAGAAATTATTCTTTAAACATATAAAATATACAGGGTTATATACTATATGTTTTACTATAATATACAAATATGTAAACAAATATATAAGTATATTTTTATACATATTTTATGTATTTTAAACATATAAAATATATAGGATTACAGGCATCAGTACCAGGAACTCATGCCTGTAATCCTAGCTACTCAGGAGGCTGAGATTGTGGTTTGAAGCTAGCCCAGGAAGAAAAGTCCATGAAACTTTTATCTCCAATTAGCTTCCAAAATCAGAAGTGGCTCAAGTAGTAGAGCACTAGCCTTGAGCAGAAAAGCTCAGGGATGGCTACCCAGGCCCTGAATTGAAGCCTTGGGCTTGCCCCTCCCCCTCCCCCCACCACATGAATGAAATAGGGCATATTTTTTTCTTTAAAATATATAAAAAATTTTTGATGAATGCTACAAACAACAACAGAAATAGCAGTACTCTGTATTAGGCATTTCAACCTACTGTGATGAAACATTATTGAGAAGAGTAGATTTCCTCTTTCCTTCAATTTTGGACATAATTTTCAACCTAACAAAATTATATGATGTACAAATGAATATATTTGAATGCATTATTGGTGGTAATTTTGAAGAAAAGGGTCATTAGGGTATATGGAATTTTTACATTTTAGTTTTTATTCTTAAGTATTTCAAACATAATCTGTATTATTAAATTTAGTATTAACATTTTGCTGTATCTGCTTAAGTATTTTCTTTTAAAGCACTCAGGTTCAAATAATTGAAGATGCTCTCTCTATTCCTTTAGATTACAGACTTTTCTATCTATAAAAAAAAGAGTGATATCCTACAGTTGGTCCATATTCTTCTCATCTGATTTTTTTTTTTTTTTTTTTTTTTTTGGCCAGTCCTGGGGCTTGGACTCAGGGCCTGAGCACTGTCCCTGGCTTCTTCCCGCTCAAGGCTAGCACTCTGCCACTTGAGCCACAGCGCCACTTCTGGCCGTTTTCTGTATATGTGGTGCTGGGGAATCGAACCTAGGGCCTCCTGTATCCGAGGCAGGCACTCTTGCCACTAGGCTATATCCCCAGCCCTCATCTGATTTTTTTGAAAAGTTTCTGTTGTATATGTTAGTTTATAAATAATGTATGGTTAGTGTTTTTGACATTGACATTAATATGTAGGACATATTCTGTATATATTGGGGTTTTGCAGCTGATCTTTTCACACACTATAGTTTTCATAAGTGTACTTAGTTTGATACTATAAATTAATTTCATTTGTTTTAATTACTTGTTAGTGTTCCACTATGCAAATGGACTTAACATTCATTTCACTGTTGAAGATACTTAAGTTGTTTAAAAAGTTTTACTATAATCATTGTGCTTGTTTGTATGTTCTTTTCCATATGTAAGAATTTTTCTCCAAGGTGTTAAATTAGAAATCGAATTATCTAGTTCTAGTTTTGTGTATATCCAACTTGATGTTGCCAAAATTGGTTTTCTAAGTGGTTTTACTAATTTTTGTTGCTAGAGCAATGAGAATATTTGACACAAACCCATATTCTGGGAATACATACTTACTTTTCAAGAATCAGAGACTAAAGTGACCTAGTTTTGCCCTTATATGCTAGATATAGATATTGGCAATTTTTATTTAAACTTTTGTTAGTTGCAGTAGTTTGTGTCTTGCTATTTTGGAAGTACTGCCTTACTGTCTAGAGTTAGTAATAAAATTGACGAGATAAGTGCAAAATTTATTTAGCTAAATTAGTTGCATCATATTTTTACTGGTCCATTTCGTTTTGAATCTCTCTATATATCTATATTTGTTTTGAATATATCTATGTACCTGTATGTATATATCTATATTTGTTTTGAATGTATGTATGTGTGTGTATGTATATATACATACACATGCCATGTGCTACTAGCTCATGCTTCTGATTCTAGCCAGTACAGGCAGGAAAGTCTGTGAGACTTTTTATCTCCAATTAACCACCAGAAAACTGGAAGTGCCACTGTGGCTCAGTTGGTAAGCACTAGTATTGGGCAAAAAGAATGCAGGGATAGTTCCCATGCCCCAATTTCAAGTCTCACGACTGACCTTCCCCCATTCCCCTATATGTATAATGGAATTATGCAGATTCATTTTTCCTGATTTTACTTATTAATAGTTCATGTGGAGATGCTATATAAACTGTGATTTTACTTGCTAAACCTCATTTTTAGGAACCAAAGCTATCACATTTAAGTTGGACTAAACTAAACCATAATGATGATTTTTCATAACAAAATCTTGTAAAAGGGGCTAGCAATGCATACTTCATAGATCTACTGCTATCTAGCACCATTCTGTAATGTATTCCAAGCCAGTCATAAAATTTTAGTGGCTGATAATTTAAATACAAGGTTAGAAATAAATTTGATGACCCATAGGGAAAAATAGAATTAGTCAGTATTAAAAACTAATCTTGATCCTCATTTAGCATTTCAAGTTGTCCCAGTACAAGCATAATAATTTGAGACTATAGTTAGACAATTTATTTATAATAGGATATTATTGATTACAAGTTTCAGTCATAGGTTAAAAGTTTTATATTTGTATTTGAAGTGTTCGATTTATTAAGAAATTAGAAGGAGCATGGCTCTAAACATTATTCTGGCTGATTAATTTGCTCTTATTTCTATTAAAAGTATTTCCAAGCCTTTTGAAATACTGAAAATCACTATCCTAAGTCACTTTCTTTGTTCTAGGATAAATAGAACTCATGCTTTCTGCAGTTCCCTTGATCAATGAGAAATGCTTTATATCCAACCACATGGTGAGAATGTAGCTGTAGGTGATCCCCTGAGAATTTTTTTGATTGGACCTGGGAGTTTGGTACTGAAAGAGGAGGGAAACAGACAGGTTGTTTGAAAAAATTCCCATTAGGCCAAATGCTTATATTAGAGCTGTGATACAACCTTTTTCATGTAGAAAGTGCAACTTTATCAATTTTAAAGGTTAGACTATTCGTTACATGATTGTGATAATGTACTTTCACTTCATTATGTTTATATACTTGTATATACTTGCAAACTTCCTTTTGCATTTCATTAACTAGTACACAAATTTCACTTATTCATATTTTATTTTTATTATATTTTTATTATATATCTTTTATTTTATTATTAACCAGTTCCATTTAATCACATACTTGTCAGTTTTAGAAATATGTCATTACAAAATTTGTCATTTGGTTCCTGAAGTCCCTGTAACTGGCATATTCTTTCATATATGCATGTCAAGTTTGTAGACAGTAAAGAGAAAACAAGTTTGATGATTTGACTTAAAATTCTTATATGTGTTATATTAATAATGATACTTTTGCTTTGGAATTCTAGTACTAGATGAATTTTCTCAACCATTACTTTCCCATTCAGAGACTGCTTACATTTTTGTATATATTCATGTTTTAGTGTAACTTAGTTAAAAATCTCATTATAGAAGATTAATATATCCTTAATTTTTAATATGCTACGAGTTTACTTTGAAGTTTTCCTTTGAAAATTATAATTTTCAAACATTCTTTTCCTCAGATTAAAACAAATAAACAGCAAAGCAGGAGAATACTATAATGTCTTGAAAGAAGAGAAACAACATAATTGTTTTAAGAAGATTTTAATTGAAGTTAAAGTGCCATGGTGTTTTGAAGACTGGCTTGGTCCTGGCGCTTTTCTGTGGCAGTGGAGCCCCAGATGCCTGGCCAAGCATCCCTTACCGACATCTGGAACCAGTTGCAATACATCACTGTCAAAACTGCTTTCTATACATATCTGCATTTACACATTAGTTACTCACGCAGCACTCATCAAAAAAGCTGAACAATCTTGACATGGTGTCCCTTGTGGAACTGCAAAGGTGAACCGAAGTTGGGAGGCAGTGTCTCGCGTCACTGTCTGCTGAGCTCTTAGAACAGGAAGCCTGATTAAAAGTGAAGGGAAGAATTTATCAGTTGTGCGGGCTCTGTAGACTTTAGTACATTTTTTCTTTATTTACAGAAGGGATATTTTGTGTTAAGTAAAACATGTAATGTGAACAGTCACCTATTTTCTTAGAAACTTGAAAAGCATTTCTTTTAGTTTGAAAAAAGATTACACTGCATGTTTATTTGCTATTAGCTACATAATTTCTCTTATATATATTTTTTGTGTATGTGTGGGGAAGGGGATGAAGTACTAAAGATGGAGTCCAGATTCTTATGCATGCTAGGCAAGTACTGCCCTGCTGACTGACATTTCTAACCCCTTGTGTATCATTTTCAAGAAAATTTAAATTTAAAGCCCAACTATGAAGAATTATAGATAAGATATTCGCTATCATTTATGTCTGTAAAGTTTTATTGAAGATAGCATAAAAATTTAAACATGTGACCTTTGTAATGTTTTGTGTTTAATAATTTTCAAAGTGCTGATAGTAAAGGTAACTTACCAGGTGTTTTGTATTTGTAAATTTATGGAGCCTCTGAAAATGAAAGTTTTGTGAAAAAAAACTTTTTTTTACTTACACAGAAGCCTTTGCTATAACCTCTTTTACAACAACAACAATAACAGCAATGTTGATAATACATTTAATGTGCTCTTTATGTTCTAGACACAGTTTGTCTGGTGTCTTTGTATTATCTCATTCAAACTTAACAAGTGGAGTATTCTTTTTCCCATTTGATAGAAGAGAACCCTCTTGGAGAAGTTAAATAATTTGTTCAAGTTTATGTGACTTATAAGTAGTAGCATTAATTTTCAATCCTATCAGTCAGATTTTAGTGCTCATGTTTTTTTTGTTTTGCTTTTGTTAATTTGTTTGTATGTATAAAATTTTCTAATATATAAAGAAGTAGAGAATGCAGTGACCCACCTACATAATCAACCTTCATCACCTTCAATCTTTAATACTTGTTTGTATCGCTTCACACTTTTTCTGATAGAATATTTGAAGTATACTGTAGACACTGTAATTTAACCCCTAAATAGGGATTTGCCTTTTGAAACAAGGCATCTCCTATTTTGTATATTAGTTTCATTGTCATAGCTCACGAAATTAACAACTTCTTCAGCTAATAGACTTTCTTTATATCATCTAATATTTGATATATATTTGGATTCTCTAATAGACTAACATATATATATATATATATATATATTTTTTTTTTTTTTGCCAGTCCTGGGCCTTGGACTCAGGGCCTGAGCACTGTCCCTGGCTTCTTCCCGCTCAAGGCTAGCACTCTGCCACTTGAGCCACAGCACCGCTTCTGGCCGTTTTCTGTATATGTGGTGCTGGGGAATCGAACCTAGGGCCTCGTGTATCCGAGGCAGGCACTCTTGCCGCTAGGCTATATCCCCAGCCCTAACATATATTTTTTGATAGTTGAATTGTTAGAATCAGTATCCAAACATGCCCTCTTACCATATTTGGTTATGACTCTGTTGTCTCACATAAGACCGATTTCGAATATACTCTTATCCACTCACTTTTCTACATGTCTTTAGATGGTTTTTCTACAGAATGGCCTATATTCTGGTTTTGCTGATGTTACTTAATTTATGCCTCTATATCTTGAGTTTCTTATAGATACTGAAAGTTGAGCTTAAGGCTTGATTAGATTTATGTTATATAAAATCACCTACAACCTTTGGTTGTCTTGGTAAAACTGATTAGTGGGTTTTGGTAGTTCCAGTCTGATCACTTTATTATGAAGTTCCTTCTCCTAATGATTTTCACCTAATGGTTTTGCCATCCATGGGTAATCAGTGCTTGAATTACTGAATTTCTTAGGGGTTGAAAATGGTAATTTCCAATTATATTCTTTCTGCATTTATTAGCCAGAACTCTTTAAAGGAGCTTTATTCTGTCTTACTAGGGCTTTATGATTACCCTGAAATACAATTCATACTGAATGGCAATATAAAATGTTTAATTCTTTCCCTTTAATTATCAATTTTCAGAGTAATGAGGTAGTACATTAGTATCCTCCAGTGGTGTATAATATTTGATTTGTTTCCTTTTTTTGTCTCTTTTTTAGTAGTTATTATGAAGTCTTGGCTTTTTGTCTGTGCCATGAGTTTTAATCAGATGCATTATACTTTTTGGTGCTGAGATTATCTCATATTTGCCCAGTAGGGACCCCTTCCAAGTTTGCTCCTGTGTCCTTTTGACAAGGCTCCATTATTAACTCTTATAGCGTCTTACTTTATGGCACAACAAAATACACCAGCCTCATCTTGTACATTAACTGTACTAGGCTTGAAATCATTCATTCCTCCAAAGAGCTTCAGTTCTTTTTTATTGAAGAATGATGTATGCAGATCACAATATGGGTTAAAAGGGTACTTATTTTTATTAGAATTTTTTTTCTGGGAAAGAGAAAAATGAGTTCATATCGATAATTTTAATTGAAAGTTAAGATTATAGAATATTACCTAACTTCTTAGAGTTTATTCTTTCACCTCTCCTTTCACACTAGTATCATTCATATAATTTGATTTCTAACAAAATTTACACAGTTATTTGTTTTGCTTTGTTTTTTGGTTGTGGGGCTTGAACTCAGGGCCTGGGTACTGTACCTGAGCTTCTTTTGCTCAAGGCTAGTGTTCTACCACTTGAGCCACACCCCTACTTCTAATGTACACAATTATTTGCTTTGTTTTATATTATGTCTAAAATAATTGCAAATAACTGTAGTTTATGGATCGAAATATTTGTATTTTTTGTTGTAGGGTCCTGGATTATATTTTACTGAGAATGTACTAAATATATATTCTGATGTCAATTGATAGTTGTGTAATTTAATGTCAGTTTTCAGGATATTCTTCCATAAAGTGGTGCTTGAATGGCCTTTCCATCTCATTAGTAGTTTGTAAAATAATTTGCCAAGATCCCATGTAGTGTTGATTTTTTTTCCTCTTCAGCATTATTATTTTTGTGAATTCTGGGTTCTATGTATATCTCTTAGTACTTATTTATACCTCTCTTTTGCTATCATCACTGCAGGAAGCTGCTGATAATGGATCCTAGGCGTCACTAGATGCTTGGTACCATACCTATCCATGCTCTGGGGCTTGAAGGAGGGGGAACTCTGTTATTTTCATGCATTTCTGGGCTTGTTTTTACCTGATTATTCTGTGTAGGTTAATGAGGGAATTTTGTCAGTTCTGAAAACATCTGCACTGTTATGTTCTTATTTCTAGGATCTGTGTAATGTGTGTATACACATATGTACATACATATTATAAGGTGGTCCTCGGGTTTGTACTTGAACTTGCTAAACAGGCCTTTTACCACTTCAATACTTATAACCCATTTTGCTTTAATCACGTTTCAGGTAGAGTCTTGCATTTATGCCAAAAGCTGGCCTATGCATCCTTTTTATGCTCCCCATGAAGTTGGAATGGCAAATGTTTACCACGATGCCTAGCACTTACTGTTTGAGTTAGACCTATGGATTATTTGTCCAGGTTGGCCGTGAACTGCAAATCTTCTGGATCTCTTGTCTCCTGAGTAGCTAGGGTTGCAGTCATTAGTCAGCATGCTTGGCATGATCTGTGTAATTTTAATTGCTGAATGATAATAATTTTGTGATGTTTTAGCATGCAAATTGGCTTAAGGGAAATTTCATTTGAACCTTATCCTTGCAACAAGTACTTATTAAAATGTATGATTAGTGAAGGGAAGAAATAGGAAGAAATTTATATTAAATTCTTGAAATATGCTATGAATGTAATAGTAATGAAAGAAATACTACATCGGCTTGCTGAATCCTCAAAATACCACCATAAATTTGTATTATCCTAATCTATAGGTGAAAGTTTTTGATTAGCAAAGTTCGCTAACTTGCCTAAGATTTCATGGATGATAAGTGATAGATTTGGAGTGAGACTGAGGTGTAGCTAAGTTCAAGTTCTGAGCCTTTCCTATTTGCACTGTATTTACATTCTAAAGTTGATTTCTCTCAAAGGTGACTTACAGAACACTTCAAAAAGTTTTATTCAATGAATAAAATGAATTTTATTCATTTTAAAAACTCTTAATGCTCTTAAAACACACTCAATATAGGCCATATCCAAAAGGTTTTCAGTTATTTAAAGGGTAACTTAAAATTTTGAGAATGAAATTTAGCAGCGGTACTCAGTAGACACTGTGTTAACAATGAACTATACAGCTTGTGGGTAGGGATGGGAACGAAAAAAATGAGAGAGAGTAAGGGAAGGGTGACATTGTCCAAAAAGAAACATACTCTTTTCCAGACTTATGAAATGGCAACCCCTCTGTACATCTCCTTTATAGTAACAATAACAATCACAATAATAACTTTGAGAATAATGATGAACAAAAATTACAGATGAAAGAATTATACATTGCACTACTGTAAAATATGTGTGAATTCTAAATTACTGGTTAAGAACCAGAATAATGTTGCAGTTAGAATGTGGTCTTGCTTGCTAGCTTCACTCAACACTGTTTAACTCAGAAATGAAAACTTGTGCTTTTCCTCGTGTCCTGCCATGTCTTAGCATTAGTCCAAAGAAACAGTTTTATGCCCACATTTGCTAAAGGCAAGATATTTAAAGAGAATTTTGGCTAAAGGACAATAAGGCAAATGTTTTATCATTCTGGATCAGGGTCTATTTTTGTAGACTAAAAAGGAAATGAAATAGATTATCTATGGAATGTTTTTTTTTGTTGTTGTTTGTTTTTGGTCCTGGTCCTGGTGCTTGAACTCAGCACCTAGGCACTATCCTTGTGCTTAATGCTAGCACTCTACCACTTGAGCCACAGCTCCATGCTCATTTTGCTGGCCAAGTGGAGATAAGAATCTCAGGGACTTTCCTGCCCAGACTGGCTTTGAATCATGATTCTCAGATCTCTCAGCCTTCTCAGTAGGTAGAATTATAAGCACTGGGTGAACTGGTAATTCTTGAAGTCAATAAATAGAAAGGTTTTAGCAGTTCAAAGAAAGGTATTTTTTGTCTTCCTTTTCTTATTGTCCTCCCCCACCCCCGATTGTGGGGCTTGAACTCTGGGCCTGGGCAAACTCTTCAGCTGAAGGCTAGTGCTCTAACACTTGAGCCATGTCCGGTTTTCTGGAGGTTAAGTGGAGATAAGAGTCTCACAGACTCCTGCCTGGGCTGGCTTTGAACTGCAATCCTCAGATCCCAGCCTCCCGAGTAGCAAGGATTACAAGCATGAGCCAACAGTTCCCAGCCTTAACTCTTTTTTTTTTTTTTTTTTTTTTTTTTAAGTAACTGCTTTATTGGGGAATGTGAAATCATAGCAAGCCATTTTATGGCATTTTCATCACCCCTCCTCTCACAAACAAACCCCATATCTACTAACAGTCAGTGCCCATTTCCTCTCTGTCCTCCTCTCCTTCTGTAGCCCTAGGCAATCACTAATTTATTTTCTGTCTCTTTAGATTTACCTGTTCTTGACATTTCATATCAATGGAATCATATAACATATAGTCAATCTTTTGTGATGGGCTTCTTTTTATGTAGCATACTGTTTTCATGGATCTTCCATGCTTTGGAATATATCAGTACTTAATTTCTTTTTATTGAAGATTAATTTTCCTTAGAATGATATTCCTATTCATCAGTCTACAAATATTTGAGTTGTACTTTTTGGCTTATTTTGAGTAGCTTCTTTCTGAATATTCACATATAATTTTTTATTTTAACATGATTTTTGTTTTCTTTAGACTATATTTTCAAATGAAAGTGATGGGTCATATGATAAATCCATATTAGATTAACATAAGAGTAGCTGCCAGAATTTTTTTCCAAAGTGGCTGTACCATTTTATATTCCTATCTGCAGTATATGAGGGTTCCAATTTCAGTTTATTTTTTAACACTATCCTGAGTTGGATAAACAACAACTCCTCCCCCCCTCCCTCCTCCTTCTCTTCCTTCCTCCTCCTTTATCCCTCCCTCCTCCCTCCTCCTTCCTCTTCCTTTCTCCTCTTTCCTCTTCTTTTCTTCTTCTTCCTCTTCTTTTTGAGCCAGTTATTCTTCCATGTGCTGGGTTTACAGCAGTAAACCTGGCTGACAAGTATGTTGCCCTCAAAGATCATACAATTAAGTATAGAGAGACAGACAATAAACAGAATAATTTCAGGGCATGATATATGTTGTGAAATATGACTTGGGTAAGGGAAGATTTTAGAAAAAGTCCTGGAAGATTCGAAGATTCTTATGAGAAGGAAAAATATGAGCTGAGATTGAGAAAGGTAGTCAAAGAGGAAATGAGGGAACAGCACATTTTTTTTGAGGGGGGGGGCAGTCCTGGGGCTTGGACTCAGGGCCTGAGCACTGTCCCTGGCTTCTGTTTGCTCAAGGCTTGCACTCTGCCACTTGAGCCATAGCGCCACTTCTGGCCGTTTTCTGTATATGTGGTGCTGGGGAATTGAACCCAGGGCTTCATGTATACAAGGCAAGCACTCTTGCCACTAGGCCATATCCCCAGCCCCGAACAGCACATTTTTAAGAAGATAAATTGGTGTGATAGTGGCCAAGACTTATAGTTGTTTTTACTTTTTTGTGTTTGATATATTTACATCTTTTGCCTTTTTTCTATGAGCATTTTGTTTTTCTTAATATTCATATACTTGTAGATTCTTAATTATAAGCCAATAAAATATGGAAAATGATAACAAAAGCCCTCAAACAGAAGAAAATGCAACAGAAATAGTTCTTAAACATGTGAAGGTGAAAAAGTCCAATCTTACTGTGAAATAAGATAAAAAGTCAGAGCCACTTATTGCTCACTAGGTGCCAGCCATAAATTTACATACTTTGTATATTATCAACTCATCTAATTTTCACAGGAATGGTTGAAATTGGAATGTCCTTATTCCCATTTGACATAAGGAAAGTGGATACAAGTTAAATAATCTGTACTATGTTATATAGCCCCCAAAACATGATAGAGCCTGGATGGCCCAAGAGCCACACTTAATCCTTATTTTCTGTTGACTTTTTACTTTTTTTTTTGATCCTGGGGCTTGAACTTAGGGCCTGAGTGTTGTCCTTGTGTTTTTTGGCTCAAAGCTAGTGATCTACCACTTTTGAACCACAGTTCCACTTCTGGTTTTTTGGTGGTTAATTGGTGGTAAGAGTCTCATGGACTTTCCTGCTTGGGCTTTGAACCATGATCCTCAGATCTCAGCCTCCTGAGTAGCCAGGATTACAGGTATGAGCCACTAGTGCCTGGTTTATTGTGTTGATTTTTTAAAGATTCAAATAGAGAGTAACACAGTTGTGAGTTGACATGTTTTTAATCCAGCAAATTGGCAAAGATTAAAAAAAAATATAGCCATGTAAGTCAGGCAAACTCTAGGTTGAGGCAGGGAATCAGGAGGCTAGACTGGGCCACATAGCAACTTTGTTTAAAAAGATAACACCAGAACAATATACAATTAAAAGACTGTAACAATGTGATAGAACATAGTATAGAGACTCATAATTGCTGCTGAGAATGTAAATTGCTACAGCCTTTCTTTGAAGTAAGTTTGTCAATATCTATCAATTTTGAATGTTTATAATCCATTCATTACAAATTCCTGAAATTAGCCTTTATATTTGCATGTGAGAGACGTTTGCTGTTTTTAAGGGTGCGTCTAGCATTGTTAAAAGAGCATGAGCTTGGTAGTAACCTAAATATTCATTAGTAAAGGCTTGGTTAAGTAGTTACTGCTATTCAATGTAATAATATATTCAGCCTTCCAATGAGAGTGAGGAAGCACTGTATAAAATATAACAAATAGTTTGTAAGATATGGTAAATCTGGAAGTTAAGATACAGAATGGTGTATGTATTAAATATCTGGAGTAAGAAAATAGGAACAATATAAATATGTATATGTATGTATCTACATAAAATATGTTTGGGGTAATACACTAGGTACATGTGGCACTGTTTGCCTGTGGAGAAAAAGGTGATTGGAGTAGTAATAGGGAAGATACTGTTTGCATATTGAAATGTGCGACCTTATATTAAAGATATCAAATGAACATGTACTTTTGAAGAGGAATCTAAACTGTAGTAACCTAAGTTAATAAACATCTAGAACTGTACTGTAATTTACTTTCCCAAATAGTTAAGATCTTTAAAATCTTCATTTTTTTTATTTGATTTTCACATAGCTGGCAATTAAAGGTTGCATTTCTGCACCACTTTGTTGAAATGGTAGACAGGAATACTTTCAACAGCAGGGTCAATACCTTGCTTTTTTTTTGCCCAGTCCTGGGCCTTGGACTCAGGGCCTGAGCACTGTCCCTGGCTTCTTCCCGCTCAAGGCTAGCACTCTGCCACTTGAGCCACAGCGCCGCTTCTGGCCGTTTTCTGTATATGTGGTGCTGGGGAATCGAACCTAGGGCCTTGTGTATCCGAGGCAGGCACTCTTGCCACTAGGCTATATCCCCAGCCCCAATACCTTGCTTTTGGTACTATGAAGAAACAGATTCCCATCCTGTTTTCTTTCCTTCTTTCCCCTTTATCTTCTAATACCACTTTGTACAATAGATATGTAGCTACTTGGTAAGCAGCAATTTGATATCAACAGGAACTTGGGTGTATTTTGGTGTAGACTAAGAGTTGGGGTATAAGTAGGAAATGATAGGAAGATGTACTTTACACAAATGTGAAAATTCTCCTGCCAAATCATGTTCTTAGGAATGTAACTTAAGTTATATCTGCATGAATGCAATTGCTAGTTGATTGCTAGTGTTGCAACTTGGCTGTTCTTTGTCTTTCAGTAGATTAAAATGGTTTCTGCTAATGTCAAATGACAAAAAATATAGATAATACTAGGTCTTTGTATAAAACATTTGGAAAGAACAAAAGCCAGGAATGGTGGCTGGTACTGTTTAGGCTCAGATGACAGTGTATGGAAGATTTTTTTTCCTTTCAGTATTATAGAGATGATGTACAGGGGTTTAGAGTTACATAAATTAGGTAAAGAGAATATTTCTCTTTGGAAAATGTCACTCCTTGCTTCACTCTCTCCCAGTTTTTCCCTCCTGTCCCTACCCACAAATTGTATAGTTCATTTCAACAGAATCTAGTGAGTACCACTGCTGCGTTTGTTTACCCTTTGCCACTCCATTTCTGTGCCTCCCCTTGTCCTCCCAAACAAATGAACAAACAAGACAAAAAGAAAAGAAAATACCAATGAAGAAAAAAATCCTCTTGTTTCCATTTCCAGGAGTTCATTTCAATAAATAATGTATGATCAGAGGCACATAGACATTGTACTTTTGTGTTCCTCTCCTAAGAATATACTCCTTTGGTCTCAATGTGTGTGAATGCCTAGAGTGTTGTATAATTTATCAGTGTATGGAAGATTTTAGAAGATGAGAATAATTTAAGAATTTTATTTTAAGATGGAAAAAAAACAAAGTAGAATTTAGAAGGCAGGAAGGAAATGGATGTTATGGTAATGGTAGAATTTCCAGAGAAAGTGATACAGATATTTTCCAAAGGGGGGAAAATATCCTAAAAATTTCAGAGAGAAAAGTGAAGATACAGCAAGTTAAGATGGAGAGGGACTTTTGCTGGAATTTAACACTCATAAAAAAGGAATTGTTGAGAAGAGAGCTTTGAAGACATAGACATACATTTTGATTTTGCATATACTCCTTTCAAGCTATAGGTTGCCTTGGAGAAGGAATTTTTGTTTTGTTTTTTTGCCAGTCTTGGGGCTTGAATTCAGGGCGTGAGCACTGTCCCTGGCTTCTTTTTGCTCAAGGCTAGCACTCTACCACTTGAGCCATAGCGCCACTTTCGGCTTTTTCTATATATGTGGTGCTGAGGAATTGAACCCAGGGCTTCATGGATACCAGGCGAGCACTTTACCACGGGAGCACTTTACCACTAGGCCATATTCCCAGCCTGAGAAGTAATTTTTAATAACTGTTCCATGTCTTTGTTTTAAATTCCTAAAATGGTGATAATTGAAGTGTTTATTTCTTATGATATATGAGAATTAAATGCAATTATGTATGAAAGCATACTGCTAAGTGTCTGGCATTCAGAAGGGACTCAGTAGATATGTAATTAGTTTTTTTTTTCCAGTCCTGGGTCTTGAACTCAGGGCCTGAGCACTGTCCCTGGCTTCTTTTTGCTCAAGGCTAACACTCTACCCCTTGAGCCACAGTGCCACTTCTGGCCGTTTTCTATATTTGTGGTGCTGGGGAATCGAACCCAGGGCTTCATGTATATGAAGCAAGCGTTCTTGCCACTAGGCCATATTCCCAGCTAGATATGTAATTAGTATAAATGGTATTTTTGAGGTGAGCATTTGTTGAGTCTCATACTTTGTTGTAGGGTTGATGAAGCTAGAGGCAACATGGCAAATAAAAATCTTCTTCAAATTAGGAATGTCTTTTGCTTGTTCAAGTCTTTAAACCAAATAAATCAATGTCCTTCTTATATCTGCTCAATTAGAGAATAAGATTAAATAGAGAAAACCTGACTGCTATGGTATATTATGTACCAACACAAAAACACAAGCAAATGAAATGACAAAATATGAAAGGGAGAAAAGATAAAGAAATAACCATGTAGTGTGTATATTTCTAGTCACTACCCTTACATTTAAATTCAGAAATAAAATATATTAGACATTCTTGATATATAGTAGGTGCTAACAAAAGTCAGTTTTATTGATAACATTCTTATCTGCTTTTTGCCAAGGATGAAATAAAAGCTAGAAAACAGTGTTCTAGGAAGTGAAGGGTTGAGGCTACGTGTAAGCCCTGGATACCAAGTAGGTAGGCTGTGTTGAAAGAACTAATGCAACTTCTTTATATTATTAGTTAGCAAGGTTTAATGTAAGCCCAAGGAGAGACAAAAGCTAGAGATTTACGGGCACCTACCAGGCTTGGAAACAGTGACTTACTAGTTCTTCAGAGTCATACAAGGAAGTCATACAGGGAAGATGCTTTGGACATGTTTAGTTTTAGATGATTATATAACATTCAAGTACATACATTGTGTGCCCTCAAGAAATGAAAGACCAAGGAAAGGGTGAACAAAAGGGATAACATTGGCAAGTGAGTTTTTAGATACTTCAAGATTATCTTTCCAGTGACCTTCCTATTATGGAGTTGAGCTAATGAACTTCTGAAATCTAATACATTTATATTCAATTTTAAAGTATCTTTGTGGGCAAAAGGTTCTTTGTATAAAGCAATGTCTTTAAGAAGACCAGTATATATTCTTTTATTTTTCAATCTTGTGCTCATTTTTGGTCTGTGGCTGGCATGTTGGACACTGGGCAATTGAGACGCCTCTTTGTAAATATGTATATCAGGAGAGGAGGGATTGTTATGCTGTTCATGCTCACTGCCTGGACTTTTAACTTTTTATCTTAAATGGTGAAGATAAATAAGTATACTGGAGTTTAAACTGTCTTCTAGAAAAAAAAAACAATTCTGTAGATGGGAGCACCTTTTTCTAAAAGAAACCTTTTCAGAATACAGATCTTTTATGTCTGTATTGGGGAATGGGTTGAGTGGGTTGTTTGAAAATTTTGCTTTAGCTGCTGTTTACCATGAGTTTATTTAATACTGTTCTGATCATATGCAAAATTTATCCATTGATAATTTCTTCTGACCTAAGCTCTTTATATTATTAATTACATTTGCTTCTAGGAATTTATTAGTGACTCCTAAAACTTAATCTCCCTGGTGATAACCCTGGTAAATACCCTTTCTGAGAAAGTCCCTCATCCCCTTTAAAACAAAGATTTGACCTTTTATTTTATTTTATTTTCTAACACCTTGATCCTGTTGTGTTGGCTATAATTTTATAACAGCAGTATTCTATATTTTTTTCAATCAAGTTTTTTTAAGTTGAAATATTTTATTTGGTTTTAAGAAGTTTCAATTCAACAAGTCAGATTATGAATATGTGCTTTGTTGTTGTTTTACTTAAAATATCAGTTTTAAGATATGCTAAATGGCCCTTTGGGAAGTTGCATATGTGGGGGTTCAAGGACAAAAAATATATTACATGGCTGTTTCTTGTCTTTATTATTCTTTTAAACCACATTATAATTGAATTGCCATGAAAAGGACATGATAAAGGTAGTACAGGTAAGGTTTGAATCCAGAGTGTACCTCCTTTGTGGAATAATTTGCTTGTTTAAGTTGTTACTGTTTTGATAATATTGCCAAAGAAACTCAGTTGTCTGATTTCTATAGACTAAAACTAACCAATTGTATTGCTATTTTTTAAAAGAAGTTATATTTATGCAGACATGTTAAGATTGCAATCCAGGAAATAGACTCAAGTATTCTTGACTGTGATTAGAAATTTTATATGATGGTAGTATTTAAGGCTGAAAACAAAAGGAGTATGGTTACAGTACTAATCAGGAATTAAGATTTGTTTGGGCAAAATTAATCTATCTTCCTACATAATCTGTTGAAAACACTTATATTTTCTCCTGTTCATGTTTTGACACTTTTGTAAAAAATCAGATTAAAAAAATGAGTCCATTCCACTGATGTAGATGTCTGTTCTGGTGCCAGTACAATGCAGTTTTTATTAGTATGGCTCTGTAGTATACTTCCAAAACAGTTTGTATTCCTTTGTTCTGGATTCCATTGGCTAATCAAGGTCTTTTGTGTTTCCAGAGGAATTTTAGAATCAATTTTCATATTTCTGTGAAGAACAACATTAGAACTTTTATGGTGATTGCATCGAATCTGTAGATTGCCTTTCATAATGTAGTCATTTTCTTTTCTTTCCCTTTAAAAAAAATGATCATCAGTTAGTTGTACAAAGGGTTTTATTTTAACATATTCATTTATGTACATACTGTTCCCTTGGTCGTTCTCCTTTTGTCCACCCTCCTAATCAAACTAATCTCAGCACATTTCTTTATTCCATTTTTTCACACAATATTTTGACAATATTTCCCCTCCTTTCTCTCCATTCATCTGTTCTTCAACCTTTAATCCCTGTACCCCACCAAGACGTGTTTCAATTTCTTAATATTTATTTTGTTAAAGTATGTTACTTGTTCAAATGGGTTTCACTTTAGTGTCTTACACATGAATATACTGTGCTTTAGTCATTTTTTATATACACATAGCACATATATAAATATGAGTGTTTATGTATGTGTTAATGTTTATATTTTACGTTTAGGGTCCACATATGAGAGTAAACGTGTGACCTTCATTCTTTCGAATCTTAGACAATTATTGTATAATTTATTAGAGATTTAGAGATTCTTAATAATTTTTGTATGCATCAACTGTATTTTGATTATTTTTATTTTCCAGTTGAAGAAACTAAGTCCCAGAGAGGTTTAATCAATTGTCTCAGGTCACTGAGTCATTAAGTAGCAGAGCATGGACTCTAATTTTAATTTCTAAATTTTATCTAAACCCTAAACTCACTGCCTTAGATATTTAAATAATTTGATGGGAACAGATATTTACAGTGTTCTTATTTTTGTAAGTTTATATTTCATGGCAGTATTTTGTAATCTGATTTGATAGTGCTTGGTTTTGTGGGGGTAGGAGAAATGTACATTAGTCTTCTGTTTTGCTAATCTTGCACCCTGTGAGATTTGATATGTTTTTTGTTTGTTTGTTTGTTTTTGTCTCAGACTTGTGATACGGTAGGCACTAGAGAAATGCATGGCTGGGCTTTTATGCATATAACTATTGAAATAGGACATTTATAACCACTCTACTTTTCTTACTCGTTGCTGTTTTTTCCCTGAAGTATTGTCTTACCTTATAGTTTGTTTAGTGACAAGGGAAGACAGGGAAAGAAAAATCTCTGGAGTCTAGTTTTACTGTAAGCCTTATTTTGGTCTTGAGCTTGCAATTCCTCTGTATGTGCACCAATCTTCTGTTCAGAAAGTCCTTTTTTTGCTTTGTTTTATTTTGCTTTTGGATTGAATTCAGGGCTTCATGTTTAATAGGCAAATACTCTACCATGTGAGCCATGTTTCTAGCCTTCTGAATGCTCTTGAGGTGGTCGTGCTTACTTTACTGTGGGTAGAATTGATTGTATTGGTTAAAGAATCCAGAGAGATTAAGTTGGTCTCTTAACTAGTTTAGATGTTGGAGTTGGTTTTAATTTTAGAAGCATATTCTAGTAAGCTGCAGTATTGGTTTAGTATGTGATACTTTAAATCAGGAATTGTAGAAATAGTTAAAGAATCCAGAGAGATTAAGTTGGTCTCTTAACTAGTTTAGATGTTGGAGTTGGTTTTAATTTTAGAAGCATATTCTAGTAAGCTGCAGTATTGGTTTAGTATGTGATACTTTAAATCAGGAATTGTAGAAATAGTTTGACCTCATACATTTTGCTTTTTAGTGAACTTTTTGTTGCATTCTTACTGAAGAATTTGAGTAAAAGATGAAACTCTGCGTGAGATATGAGATGATTTTATGAGACATTTATAATTCAGAAAGCATGAATTTTCTAATATTTTAGTTTATCTTACTCTAATTTTGAAGTGTTACATTAATATCTTTAATGTTTTAATAAAGTGTCAATTTATCTTTTCTCTTCAAATGATGAAGTAACTGACCTCCTTAAGATGGAGTTAGACAAACAGTACAAGAACTGGTACCCAAGGCCTAACATATGAAACTGTAACCTCTCTATACATCATTTTCACAATAAATAGAAGAAAAAAGATGGAGTTAGAAATATAAGCCCCGGGGCTGGGGATATGGCCTAGTGGCAAGAGTGTTTGCCTCGTATGCATGAGGCCCTGGGTTTGATTCCCCAGCACCACATATACAGAAAATGGCCAGAAGTGGCGCTGTGGCTCAAGTGGCAGAGTGCTAGCCTTGAGCAAGAAGAAGCCAGGGACAGTGCTCAGGCCCTGAGTACAATCCCCAGGACTGGCCAAAAAAAAAAGAAAAAGAAAAGAAAAAAGAAATATAAGCCCCTCCCTCCCTTCCCCTTTTTTTTTGTGCTGATCCTAGGGCTTGAACTCAGGTCCTGGGTGCTGTCCCTGGGCATTTTTGCTCAAGGCTAATGTTCTACCACTTGAGCCACAGCTCTTCTTCCGACTTTGTGGTGATTAATTGGAGATCAAAGTCTCTTGGACTTTCCAGCCTTTGCTGGCTTTGAACTGCAGTCTTTAGATTTCAGCCTCCTGAGTAACTAGGATTGCAGATGTGAGCCAACAATGCATATAAGCTATTTCTTAAAGAAAAAAAAAGTTGCTTTAGAGAATTTTCCGTGTGCTAGCTCTTCTTTTTCAGGCCATCTTACTGAAGTTAAACATCAGTTCAGTTGACAACTTTACTCAATTCTAGGCAACAGTGGCTATGCTCTGGTCTGCAGAGACAGTGAATCCATTCTGGCTTTGACACCCATTTTATTGTAAAACACATTCATGTTGACATCATATCAGTTTTCTGAACTATTACATGCATAAAATAATTCACCCCTTTCAATTCAGTCTTTCTCAGCCTTCCAGTAAGGAAAAATCTACACAGCTGGTGTTTTCATTTTGCATTTAATGTAGTTTAGTCCAGAAAACAGCTTTTGTTTTTTAAAAAAGTATTTTTCTGGAGGCATTTAGTGGAGTATATTAGCTTAATAGTGTTCATTACAAGGAGAAAATTGAAAGAGAAATACAGAGATCATTTTCAGGAGAGAGCAGCTGAAGTTTAGGATAAAGCAGGTAAAGATAACCCCATGGAGTTATTTGCTCATGTTCTTTAGTGTGCAAACTGCCATTTGAAGACTTGCTTGCTAGCTTCATCCATGCCCAGTTTGGTTAACTTTGCCTTCTTTTTTCCTTTTTTGTTTTTGTAAAGGCTTTCTATTGCTGATGTTTTGTTTTCTTGTTTTACTTACATGAGAGCTTGGTAGTTTTGCATTTTCTGAATTTATTTCAAATATGATCCAAATCTTTAGTTAATGGGTGGGGAAAGGAATTTTTCTTATGCATAAAATTCAGCCCTTGTATTATTATGTCAACTCTAGCTTAGTAGAGAGTTTTTCTGAGACTCTCTTTGGTTTCCATGGTAAAGAAATTTGACCTTTACACAGTGCTTGATTGACTTATTTGAATTCCCAATCTTGAAATACTAAGATATTTCTCCCCCTTTTTTTTCCTTGTGAAGACAGGCCTCCTTAAAATGTACAGGCTTAGTTGGGGGGAACTTAACAAGGTTTTCCTTGTTATTTAGTCCTACTGTTCTGAGATTGTCCATTGGGAATTTCATTTACCCATAAGAGATTGACATTCTAACGTGGAGTGATTGCAAATTTAGTTTCTAAACTAATATTATAAATGTTTCCATTGGATTACTTAAATGTGAATATGTAATTTACATGAGATTTTAAAAGGAGTGGTTCTCAAGCTATGGATATATGTTAATTAATTCTTACCTATATTATTTGGGGTTATTATGATCATATGGGGCACATGGAGAATTTTTAAAAGGCTTTTTTTTTATTATCTGTATTTCCCAAACGTTATGGACGGAATAAGGTTGGAATGGAATAGAGAGAGAAAATTGCAAACATACCCTGACTTGCCACCGGCTGGATGCACATTATCTTTATCTTTATTTATTAATAAAAGACGGAATGCCTTGGAAAACAAAAGGTTTTAATGGCCGGTGCTTGGTATCCTTGACAACAGTCCCGAAAGAATATTACATTAGGGCACCAGAGAACTTTTAAAAATAAGTAATGGAATTCCGTCTCTGTTATGCTTTTAGTAGTCATTTCGGCCATGGTGCAGCGAGGTCATAAGCTGAGCTCAGTGAAGGGAGCCAGAACATGAAATGATGCTGAGAGAACGTCTGGGAGATGAGAGGTACAGAATTACAAGCGAAAGTGCAGGCCTGCTGAGGCAATTACAGCTTAATGGGGTCATTTGGAAGGCAATTGCCAGGGGTTAATGTAGTATGGAGAGATGAGGTGAGATTGAAGTGAAATTTGGGGCTGGAAATGTGTTAAGATGAAAGATCAGAGAACAGCAAAATCTGCAGTGGTGAAGGTTTATAACATGCAAAGATTTGAGAAAATGTAAAAAATAGTGCTCAGATTTTTTTCTATCTAAATTATGAAATAAAAGTGATAGATTTAGAATTATAGTTTATACATCTAATGATCTTCTCTTAAAAGAAGCTTTCAGTTAGAAAAAATACATTAAAATAATCAAAGATTAGTTTTAAGGAAATTTTAGATTATAATTTAGGTGTTAATTTTTTGCCCTCATACTTTAGGTTACAGAAAACTCAGAGTGTTAAAGCTGGCAACAGCTGTATATAATATGGCTTTTATCTAACCGAATGCCAGCTACACTTGAAAAAAATCTTAGTGTTTAAAAACAACAAAAAAAAAAGATAGGAAAAATCCCTGAGTGTACATATTTTGATATATTTGCACTAGATTCATCACATTATCTTTTCAGGCATTAAATATACTATATAGAATGTCAAAATATTACTAGAATGTAAGCTAGCATTCTTTGAGTGGGTATTTTGGTTCTGAAAAGTATGCTTAAATATTACAGGTGTTTAAATTAAAAATGTCAAACCATGAAGGCATAATGGAAGTAATCATTTTTACATAGTTTTAAGCAGTACAGGGTTTGAAAAAGCTTTGCATGCCAGACTATTGTGAATGAGTGGAGTTCATAAGAATTCAAAGGACAAAAGAGATCATTATGCTTTGTTACCTCAGCTAGTTCATTACCTTAATTGCTGAGCCTAATCCAGTCTTGGAAGAAAACTCTGGGGCTTTAAGAAGATCAACACTGGCACCTTATGGCACAGAAAATGGAAACCCTTTCCTGTACCATTGCTACTCCAGGAACACTAAACCTTGATCAAAGGCTGAACTTTTCTTAAGGTCGGCCATGTGAACATCCCCTGGAGCTGTACCATTCACTGAACCGTAATGAAGTTTAGTGGGTTCAGCACCATTTCTCTCTGACTGTGACCGTCCTGGATCACTGGCTAGCAATAGCATATTATCAGCCTTTCACATAGGTGAGGTTTAAACATAGTTATGGTTAGTCATATAATATACTCTTAAAAAACTTCTTTTCCTTGCATGTATGGAAACTGTACAAACTGTTAATACTATGTAACTACTTTGAGCAGATGTGACTGTATTTTCAGCTCTTTAAAAGGAGTATTTGCTATGTTCTTACAACCTCAGTTTGGCAGAAAACCTTGGAAATTCCCTAGCAATACACGTTTCCAGAAAGCCCTTTATTGTATAATACGGTTGCAACTATGAAATGGTTGACTCATCTGAAACATTTTTACTTAGATTTTTTTTCTCACCTGGACAGCAACTTGGGCTTTGTTTTGAGGTTTTTCCTTATAGAATGTGTACAGTTGCATATGTTAAGCTTTGAAAAAATACACTAAAACAAAAAATATGACCTTTAAAAGCTTGGTTGAGTTGCATTCATTTTATAACCATCAAAGCAACTCTGTACTGTTGTAAGGTAGAAAAATCAATGATGCAATCTTTTTCCTTTTGCCTCGTGCAATCCGTAATTGAAATGGAAAATCAAATGAACGGCTAACAGATAATTGTTTTATCAATATTCCCTGCCTGCCCTACAAGGGTCAGCATAGAATGATCATGAGCCAGGGATATGATGAGGACAAAATGTGAAATTGAACAGCAAGGAGGCAATAAATCAGCCTTGACAAGAAAGAGTGACCAGCATGTAGCTGTTGTAGGCAGCTTTGGGGACAGTTTTTGTCTCAGGTGTCTGCCCTGATTTAAAAATGTAAGTATATAATATTTGAAGCTTTGCTTCCATTAAGCCAGCTATTTCTGGGTTGTAGCACTATAAAACAATATACTACTTAAGAAAACATGAATGAATACTAGGACCAAAAGCACTGTAATCTCTCCTAAAAGGAAAATGTTGAAATATATATTTCCATAGATTTAGATGTTTTGTATTGGTATAATTAAGAAAGCAAGTGTGTAAATAATATTTTGTTGTTGCATTTGTGCAATACATGTTGATTGTAAAGTGAATTGATTCCTTGAGTTAGTTGTTTTTTCCTAAAATATATTCTGTAGAGTAAAAAAATAAATATGAATTTCTCTTTCATAAATGTTGAGAGGATTTAAATGAGTTGATGATGCCATTTAAACAAAGAAGATCCAAGAAAAAATAATGAGCCATCAACCCAGGCTTTCTTTAATTTTCTTACTGTGTCATTTAGAAATGATTTTATATGAAGCAGGGAAATATCACTATGAACATCCAGTAGTACCATGTAATGTGTAGGATTGCGGGACAAATATTATTGCTTCTATGTGTATTCCTACTAGATAATTTCAGACATTGCTAAAAAATACTTGTGTGACCTAAGTTTATTCTCATAAGACATAATTATGTTGGTGAAGGTATAAGAAAATACAATCTACACCCTGCTTGTAAGAGTGTAGACTTATGCAAATTTTCAGATGTTTTTAGAAAACTAGAAAACGCTTGCAAATATTTATTGTCAAATATCTTTTAATACTAAGGAATTAGAGATATCTGAATGCAGTATCTTTTGTGTATATATATGTGCGGATATGTATATATATTTATATATGTGTGTATAGATATATACACATGCACACACACAAGACTTGTTTTATGTGTATATGTGTGTGTACATACACATATGGTCACCACAACAAGACCACTCCTCCTGCATTCTTTCACTTCATCCTCCTCACTAATTTTATGATGGTTAATTTCAAGCCATGTCACAGAAGACATGACCAATTTTGGGCCAATCCTACCTTATTGCCACCTCAGCTTTTTCCTTTTCATCCCCTCAACTTCTGCTCTATCTTTGGTATTGGTGGGGTTTATCCTTTTCATATTTTGAAAAGTAAATCCAAAACATACTGTTTCACTTATAAATATCTCAGAATGTATTTTTTAAATCATTACTTTAGTAAAGGACCACAATTTTAGCCATTGTATTACAAGACCAACATATTAACAATAGTTGAATATATATCTAGTAAGTTGGTTTGAATCTGGATGCGAATAAAATCTACCTATTGTTATTGGTTGTTACATTTCAAGTCTTTTTTTAATTCCGAACTTGTTTTCCATTTTTCCCTCTAGCACATTTTGTTGAAAAATCTGTGACATTTATCTTGTAATTTCCCAGTCTAGATTTTGATGATTGCATCCCTGTAGTATAGTTTAACGTGTTCCCCTATTCTTTGTATTTCATGTGAATTGACAGGTCTATAGGCTTAGTCAGAATTAGCTTAATCTTTTTTCCTTCAGCATAATTGCTTCATAAGTTTTGTTCTCTTATTTGGTGACCCTTAATGTCTACTTTTCTCTCTTCTTATGGTAGTGTTGGCTAATGTTGATGCTCAATGCTTACATATATTAGTTTATGTAGAATTGTAAAACACAAATATTGTAATTCTGTTTTGCCTCTTTCTTTATTATTTGAGTAATTTATAAGGAAAAGATCTCCAAACCTACTATTTATTTCTCTTTTTTCTCTTTATTGTCAAAGTGTAGTAAGAGGGGTTACAGTTTCATATGTAAGGCAGTGAGTACATTTCTTATCCAACTTGTTACCTCCTCCTTCATTTCCCCCCACTTCCCCTATTTATTTCTTTAATGGTCTAGCTTGCAGCATTATACCTAACAGGACAAAATTAGAAAAAATTGACTTGAGATTGTAGCTTAGTGGTAGAGTGTTTAGTTTGCCTAACATTCAGCATCCTGTTGATTCCCAGTACCACCACCACAAAGAAAAAAAAGAAGAATGGGAGAATAAAGGAAAATAATTGAAATGTCTAACAATAGGTGATTTGATTAAATTATGTTCTGTGTGGTAGAAATACATAAAGTCATTTAAAATCCTGTTCTTAAATACTCAGTAATATGGAAAATGTTCAAAATAGCAAATTTACAAAGCAATTTATTAAATAGTAGTATACCATACTTATGGATTTAGGAAAAATATATAAAAGAATAATGACCAAGTACTTAAGTTATAATGATTACTTTTCAGCTAAGGAATTAGAATTTCAGTATTTTCTCTATGCTTTTCTGTTTTTTTTTCTCAACTTCACCACAAAAATATTTCTTTCACAGTAGGTTTTTTTCGGTATCATTTGTTCAAATGAACAAAATGGGGTCTAGAGATGGATCTACACTAGTAGGCTATCTTGTCCCATCTTTCAACCCATGAATTTAACCTGTAGAGTGGCTGTAATTGCAGAGGCACAAATAGATCACTGCAATCTAAATTAAGTGTTATCTCTCCTAATAGGTTTTTGTGATAGGTATTTTTCTTATTATCTTACATTGGGCCTAGCACAGAACACTGTCAGTAAATATATTGAATTGATCAGGTGCTAGATTAACATGTTTGGTTCATGTCCAATTCATCGATGGTCTAATACCCTACATAACTTACCTTGATTGAAATATTTCTACCTCTTCTATAGACAGCTAATGATCTTTAGTTTGAACAGCATCAAGGGAAAAAGCATTTGAAATATCCCATGAACATTTACATTTGCATTATCTCATAAACAATAGTCCGTCTTTTCAGATTAGTACGCCACTCACCTAAAATTACTTCATGGTATTGTCTCTTGATTCTAAGTCTTCCACATTTTTTTGTTTTTCCCTCCTTTTTTCTCTCCCTCCCTCCCATTCTGAATTACTTTCAGTTTTAGTGCTTTGGATAAAAACACTGGTTCATTTTGAAACTTGATCATATGCAGTTTTATACATGTCATTATTTTGCTCTTGCAGGAAGACAATAGTTTTTTCTTAGTCTTTTTTTCCCCCTCAGTATTTTATCAATGTACTATTCATTATTTTTGTTTTTATTTTGTACTGGTATTAGGGCTTGGAATTAAGGTCTGGGTGCTGTCCCCTTAGCCTTTTCACTCAAGGCTGCCACCTTATCACTTGAGCCATAGCTTCACATTTGGCTTTTGGGTGGTCAGTTGGAGATAATAGTCTTAAGGACTTTCCTGCCTGAGCTGGCTTTGAACTGTGATTCTCAGATTTCAGCTTCCTAAGAAGTTAGGATTACAAGCATGAGTCATTAGCCCCTAGCCACTATGTTTTGATGGATACTCAATAAATACTTGTTGATTTAATTGGAATGTCACTGTTAGATTGATGCTATGAAATTAACATTGCTATGGTCAGTAATGCATACAATGAAAGAGGAGAAAGAAATAGATTTTTGCTACATTGTATTCACTGAGATACTATAAGTTAAAAGTTAATGGGATCAAGCTGGGTGCAAGCTGGTCTCTGGTGTCCCATGCCTGCAATCCTAGCTAGACAGGAGGCTGAAATCTGAGGATCATGTTCAAAGATCATATTCAAAGCCAGCCTGGGCAGGAAAGTCCATGAGACTCTTTTCTCCAGCTAACTACCAGAAAACAAGAACTGGAGCTGTGGCTCAAAGTGATAGAGCACTAGCCTTCAGCAAAAGATCTCATGGACGGTGCCCAGGCTTTAAATTTCAAGCCCCATGACTGACCCACCCCCCCCCAAAAAAAAGTTTTGTGGGATCATAAATGAAGAACACTATGTTCATTCAAAACTTTAGTGGGCTGGCAATGTGGCTTAGTGTTAGAGTGCTTGCCTAGAATGCACGGAAGCCCTGGGTTCTATTCCTTGGTACCACATAAACAGAAAAGGCTGGAAGTGGTGCTATGTATGGCTCAAGTGGTAGAGCTCTAGCCTTGAGCATAGAGAGGCTCGGGGATAGAGCTTAGGCCCCGAGTTCCGAGTTCAAGTCCCAAGACCGGCCACAAAAACAAAACAAAACACAATCAAACAAAAACTTTAGTGAGTGTCTAATATTTGTTAGGTTTTATTCTAGATGTTAGAGATAGAGTAGTGAGTAAAACAAACTATTTGTGCATAGCTTTCTACCATATGCATTCTGTGTAAATGTATAATGATGTCCAAGAAGGCATCAGTAACATTATATAATTATATATGTATATATATATGAATCACATACTTCCTTTATAAATTTAAATATTAATATATTATATAATACATACTATATGTATTATTTATGTTGTACACACACATATATATGAGTGAGTTTATAAATGATTCATCTGGAAGCAAGTGTCTACTAGGGTTTTTTTTTTTTTTGGTGCCAGTCATGGTACTTGAACTCAGGTGCTGTCCTCAAGCTGTTTTGTTCAAGGCTGACAGTCTGCCATTTGAGCTGCAGCTTCACTTTAAGCTTTTTGGTAATTAATTGGTAATTAATCTCATGAACTTTTCTGTTCAAGCTGACTTCAAAATGTTACCCTCAGAACTTAACCTCGTGTGTAGGTAGTATTACAAGTGTGATCACCAGTGCCTGGCTTACATTAACTTTTATATGGTTTCAGTGCAAGTTGTATAGTAGCATGATGTATAGAAGAAAGAAAACATTTACTGAACATACACAAGATGCTCAATACTCTAGTCAGAATTTTGACATATCTTATCCCATTTAATTCTCACAGAAGTTCTGGAAGTCATATCAAATTTTTATTTTCTTTAGTAAAAACTTGAAGCTCGGAGCTGTTAATCAGTTCATTGAAGATCACATAGCTAATGAGTGGCAGAGCCTTATTCAAACACAAATCCTAATTTTACATAGTTTCTATAAATATTGCTATGGAGAATGGTCCATAGATACTTAGTTGTTGAATTCCCAGAAAGATTTATTTGCAAATTCAGAATATATGGTATAATTCTCTTATGTGTATTTTGTTCATTGTGCTGTACTTTATGTATCATTGTATCCGTTACAAATCAAAGGATAACTGGGAGTCGTCACTTTGTTAGCAGAAGGTCATGTTAATGTTCTTAAGAGACTTGAAGTGCTGTATCACCGTATTTAATGTGCACAGTTAAAAGTGGTACACACAAAGAACCAATAGTATATATTATTCCAGTTCATCATTACTATTTTCATTGATTCTAATATGTTTAAATGTTTCCCACATACAGTTTTAGCGTTTTTGTCATGTCCTAGTTAAATTGACAGATTGTTTTTCTTTCTTCACAGTTACCACACTTACCATGGTAAGTCTTAAAACTGATAGTGTCTTAGATAAGATGAAATGTAATTATTCATATTTTGGCAACACCCAAGATATTTATATACATCTTATTTCCTAAAGGCTGTGTAGAAGCTATTGAATTTGTCAAATTGCTGAGTTTTTTTTTCTGGTTTAGACGTACGTATTAAAGATTGCACTTAGAATTGCCTTTTAATTTAATGCAATTGATTATATTAATGCCCACAAACTACACATATATCATGTTATTAGTATATTTTAAAGAATTGTATATTATATATGTACACATTCATTTATGTATATAGTGTTTGTATGTGTGTGACTGTAATGGTTTCAAAAACATTTCTATGAGTTACTCACTTTTTAAAAAGTTCATTTATTCGGTCTGTATCTATGTAGATATCTATATATAAATCTCAGTAACTGATTTCAAGATCTTTGTCTCTTTCTTTTACTAGTTAATAAAAGGAAACAATATAGTAGAAATTAATATATAATTTTTGTTGTAAATTTGTTAACAATAATAGTTCCTTTAAGTTTTATCCTCAGTCCCTTTATTTTTATGTGAGTCTACAGAATTAGCTCAATGATTGGAGGTGTGGCATGATTTGGAACATATGTGTCTTTGATTTTTTTTTATATGTTGTTCTAAGTGATGTCAAAAAGTAGATTTTGCATTGGCAGTCTGAAGGTAGTTTATGGCATTTAGTATTTAGGTATACTGGAAGCTCAGACTTATAGTTGAGAAGAATGTTGAATCTTTGCTTTTGGATATGCTTTATGTTTTCAAACATAGTAATGATGATATGTATATTACCTTTTACAGTGTTTCTCACATTATTTAAACATTTAAGCCCACAGAAAATTATTATTTTATCTAATAGTCTTTAGGTAAGGTAGGATGTAGCTGGAATAAGTATTAACATTAAAGAAAATTAGATTTTTTAAAAGTAAAAATGAGGTCAGGAATGTACCAAAAATTATTATTTTTATGGCATTTCCCCTTGGCCCTCCCACCCCCACTCGAAATACAAATAAGCACATGAATTAAGTTTATAAGCCTTATAAAAACTAAAGATAAAACTGTTTGAGAAAATCAACATTTTAAATCATGGTAAGTCTCCTTCAATTTTTACTCATCCTCTTGCAGAGAGCATTGACAAAAATATGAAATTGATTTGGTTGAAGGGTGTTAAAGAGCCGACAGCCAAATGTCACAAACAATGAATGGCTGCAGTGTTGAAAAAATCAATAGGGAGGTTAAGCTGGTCTTGTGAAAGACTTGGCAGACTGCTCTGTTCCAGGAAGATATCTGTCTTCTGGCCTTGGGTGCATGATCAAAAGGAAAACTTGATAGGTTTAATGAAGGGAGATACTGTAAAACTGACAACAGAAATATAGATACTGTGGTAAACTGTAGTGCACATCAGTGAGTGAAGCTATTACATACATTTTTCAGCCTGAAGAAATATTTATGGGTAGAGATGTCAAAAATATTAATATTATTTTACTTTTTCATTGATCCTTCTATTAGCTAATACATTTGCCTAAAGTAAATGGAGGTTTGCATTTAGCTAAGTATAAATAGGATTTTAAAAGTGCAGAATACAATAGTTACTCTTTTAATTAGTGAACTAATTTTCCAAATCTGTTCATTATAATGTTTAAAATCTAAATCAAAATTAAGTCTTTATCATTCTTCCATAACATCCAGAGCCTGGCTTTAGAAAAGAAGACAGCCATTGACTTGTCAATGAAAATAGGAAGTCTGTCATTGAAAACCAAGGTGGGATTTATGATTCATTAATCACCCACAGGCTATTAGAAGATATTTTATAGAAACATCCTCTTTTACAATTTTATTGATAAACAGTATGTTGACCTAAAAAATACTTCACCATGATTGTTTTGATTGGGGCTATATTTTATGAAGTTTGGCATTTTAACACATATCAAGTTAAATTAAGGACATTTATACACTGTGTTTCTTTGTAGTTTACTGAAGTTCATTTTTTTTACCAGCTATATTGTACACAAGTATATACAATGTAAAAACATTGTATTTTATCTGAATTTCTTAAGAACTCTTGTTAGTCTATGAAATCAATTATTTCTTAGGTGCTTACTATATATGAGTCATTTTGGTAGATGCTGTTAAAGCTCTATAATTAAAAACATTTGTTCTATGTTTGCTGATTTCAAAAACATTTTTGGTGCCTTTTAAAATAGGCAGTTTCTTTTTATTATATCACCCATTATTACATATAAACAGTCTCTTTGTGTATGTCTCTGAGTGGGCTTAAGTTCCTTTCTTTTTTTTTTATTTTAAAAGGAATTATACAAAAAAGAGAAAAAAGAAAAAGGAATTGTTAGTTTAAAACCCCCAAATGTGATCATCAGTTTAGAAATGGTGATAACTTGTTTTAAAATGAATAAATAAAAAAAAATAAGAAGAAAAGGGGGAAAGATGTCTGGCAGATTTTCTGCAAGTGGACGCTGTAATAAAAATGCCCCCTACTTTGTTGGGATGGTATTTGGAGGGCTGCTGCCATATGTTACTTTCCTTTTTAGCTGGGATTATGCCATCATTATTGCTGATAAAAGCTGTTTACTGCCTTGGCAAAGGAATGATGCTTGGAGCAGTTTTGGAAACCGCCATTCAGTTTACAAAAAAGTTCATTTAGTGCCAGATGCTAGAATCCTAGGTCTTTGTTATCTTTTCCCATTATTAGAGTCATCCATTGTCTCTTTCTTTTTCTTCCTTTCTAATAGAATGTTGCATTTTGCTACCTGTTTTAATTTAAGCTGTGAATATAGGAGGTTATCTAAATTATTACTGTCTCCATGTTAACAGATCAGCGCTAAAGATGGGCAATTTGGCTTTCAGAATCATTGACCACATTTGGAATAAGCACTGTCGTGTGCAGTGAGATTCTAGTTTTAAACACGGAGTGTGTACTATTTTTAGTACCATTGATCATCATAGAGGGCCAGGTTCAGTTTTTGAATAAGCTGCTATGAAGAACTAAAAATGAGTGGGTTTTTGGGGGGATCAGTTTATCATATTGTTTTTATTTTATTATGAGACATTAGAATTAAAAATCAAGTACAGTTCTATTTTTTAGAAAATATTAAAACTTGTATGGGAAGATTCACTTTCTAGTTATTTTTCTGAAAATTTCCTGTTTTCAAACATACTATGAATGAATGAATGAAAGATTGGATTGTATCATGCTAGAAATTTATAAATGCAAACAATAATAAGCTTCTTTTTGGCAATTAATATGTAGTACCTAGTGGGCTGTCAGTGTTTTTTTTTATTTATCAACATTTTATTAAGATATGTTGAACTTTCAGTGTAACCTTTCTCAATTTGTAGGACTTCCTTGTAGAGTCAGTATACGTGCATAGTATTTGCTGATTACCCAAAGGTCACTCATTTAGCCACATTGGTTTTATATTTCAACAATTTCCATATCTCATCATTTAAGTTGAGATCCTTATTTGCATTTATAATGAAGTGCAAAATACGTTCTTATGATGTTGACCAAATTAGGTTTCATTGTTTTATTTCAAAATGGTGCTCATATTTCTAAGCATGTGTGCGCACGCACCACACACACAGTTTTTTCTAGGAACTGTTACCAAGATGACAAGGTTTAAAAACAAGTATTAATCTACATTTTAACAAAAAGAAGAATGTCAGAGCTGGGAGTCAGCATCCTAGCTACTCAGGAGGCTGAGATTTGAGGATCATAGTTTGGAGCTAACCTGGACAGGAAAGTCCATGAGACTCTTGTCTGCATTTAACACCAGAAAACCAGAAGTAGAGCCGTGGCTCAAAGTAGTAGAGCACTAATTCTCAAAAAGACTCAGGGACAGTGCCCAGGCCCTGAGTTCAAGCCTCTGGACAGAAAAAAAGAATGTCAGTTTCCTGTATGTCAGTTACCTGCTAGATAAGTATACTTAACTTAGATTACATGGAATCTAACCCTATATTCTTCAAAGGCCCCCTATCAATTCAAACTCTGAATGATTTTATATGGAAAAAGACAGGAAAAACTATTCTCGAATTGATCTAAGTGTATGATTTAATAGTATGAAATTTCAGTGTCATATTGATGTTGGAGAATTTTTATTGCTTGATTAAAAGGATTAAAAGATCCTTACTGATAGTTGACATAATTTTTATGTATACTTATTTTCTTTTTAGACATAATTTTTAAGGTTGTGAACAACATGGTTTTCATTCAGCTTCTTGAATTATCTATAAAAATATTGTAATTTAAGTTTTAGTATTAAAGTGATACAAAAATAAAGTATATGCCACTTTTTTAGACTACTTTGTCTAATGCTCAGTATTAGTTAATCAATGCACTGCCATGAAAAATGTGTATTCAATTAAACAAAAAACATTAACTGCCTGCTTTGTACATATGCACTGTACACGCATACATCCCCTACACATAACTCATACACTCAGTATGGCACTGTGATTGGAATCCTTGAAGAGTGCTATATTTTGTACCAAAATTTGCCTTGTATTCTAATTCTATGAATTATTATTTCATTTCATTTTGAAACAAGATCTCATGTAGCCCAGGATAGCCTAGAACTTGAAGCCCACCTTACTTAGCCGAATTTAATTTTAGTATTGAGTTTTTCAGCTATTGGATAGCCTTTGCTCTCAAGTAATTATATTGTCCAAATTGTTGCTGAAAAAACTGCCAATTGTACAAATAACCCTTTTTTCCTTCCCTGATTATCTAAGTGTGTTTTTAGTTTTCAGTGATGAATGTGTTAGGATCATAGTCTCAGCTAGTTCAGTCTCATCTGATTTTCAAGAAGGACTAAAATTCTTCTGCTCTCCTTCCTGTTTTTATAGACATTTTAATTTGTATTTAAATCTTGCAAGCATTTAAATTATTGGTCATATTAACTTGTACTTCAGCCTTGTAGTAACCATTCGGGATGACTGGAAGGTAATTTGGGTTTAAAGAACTTAAATTTTTGTGACTCATTGCTATGGGTTCCAAATTCACAATTTTGCTCTGTTTGTGAGATGTGGCTTTCTGATTATAAAAACAGTAGATAATATCTTTTGCCATTATGTTATGAAAGAGCCTGGAAAAAGAGGGTATAAAAATCATAGATATTATTATCGATAAGCTATATTGTTATAAACATGTTCAAAATTAGGTCAGTTTAGTTTTATCTTTCTCACTCATCTGCATGAAGTGCTTTTGACAGGGTTCTATCTTTCAGTGGTTGACTTAATCAACCACAAACAACTCAGTGGTTGATTCATGCTATATTACTTAAGGATGAGGAAAAATTGAAATATTACTAGCCAGACATAGCAAAATTTGGCACAATGAGATTAGAACTTTATAGTGGAGAATCAGTCCAAGAAGGCAGAGCTTTCATTTATATAATTTCATAATTGAGTCTGTGATATTTTTATTTGTGACTTTTTAGTGACCTAGTTTTCACTTTATGACAGTAACTTAAAGCTTTATAAATGTTCCAAAATTTCTAAAGTACTTTAACATTTACATAAACAAAGTTTAATGTTATAAATGTGTCATTAGTACTTCTTGTTGGTATAGTCATTACTAGCATTATTCTAATTGACCTTGATTGGCTTTATTTTCAAAGTATAGATACTTAAAAAAAATCAAGACAAAAAGAGTTGAAAACATTCCCTTAAGAGGTAAATATCCTTTTATCAAATTATACATATCCTTTGACTATATTAAAAACTATGCTTTTATTAGGGCATATTACTTTTGATTAAGTGTACAGTTTTTTCCCCCATTGTAATTCTGTTGAGGAGAGTGCCACTTTTTCCCCTGTTTAGATAGATGTATCTAGAACCAAATGAGGGCAGTAAAGTCTAATAGAAAGCTTTATAAATGAAAGTTTTGTTTCTGTTTGTGAAATACCTTGTTCCCCCTTCGTGTATCCTGGGAAATCATACTGATCAATAGTTCCCATTTCAGTACAACTGCAGCAAGCATTACAACTGTATGAAATTTACAACATTGTCTGCTGTAAATTTTAATTGGAAAAACCTTACAGCTTTGCTTTCATCGTTGGAGGCTTAAATCTATATGATTTTTTTAACTAAAAAATTTATAACATAATATCATGTCATACAATTTTTATAGACATATAATATGAATAGGACAAAACCATAAGCTCATTGGAAAAGATAACTGTAAAAATCCATTTTAATGTTTAGCGCATTCACCATTTTTGCTATAGAAACAACAGACTTGATAATTTAATGAATGTTATAAATAATTATGAACAATATAAGGTGAAGATATTAAGAAATAAATACACTAATAAAAGATATGTTCTGTGGCTTCTGTGTCCCAAGTGAAGCCTTTCTGAGCCAGTGTAAAATACTTTGTATAAATAGAACTAGTATTCTGAACTAGAGCAGCATGAGAAAAATGTTGCTTTCTGCACAGCTTTTTCTGTCACAGGTCAGGACTGAAATGCTGTGTGATACAGTTATTGACTCTAATCTGGGCATAAACACAAGTCCTCAAGCACCAGCCCAATTAATAATTTGCATAATTAACACGCATATTAAATAGGGACTGGCCTTGCATCTGTATTTGTAGTGATCAGGGTAATGAGGGCTAACGGAGCGGCGCCTCGGGCCTATGTTAGCAGACGTGTGGCAGTAGTAATTTTTGCTTGGATTGACAACTGCTAGACAAGCGGTCCCAGCATAAAGCTAAACCCCGTTTGGCAGTATTAATCGTTGACAAACTGCTCTTAAAGCTGTAACATTGTTTCTGTCAGTTGTTTGGTTTGATGTCACTGTTAGACATAATAAATCAATAGTGTCAGAATTTGGTAATGTTTATAGCTAGCAAGGTTTATTATTTCATATGACTGTCATGTACAAATGGTGGTTATCATGGCTGCCTCTAAATTATCAAAGACAGAATATTGCTTTGAATATACTTCTGTAATTCTCATTTCAATGAATTCTTTGCCATCTGGAAATGCTTTTGGTTGGCATGCCTGCCCAATTCCTTTGTAATTTTCATGCAGTGTGTTTCATTATTTTAAAAAAGAGTATTATAGTTAAATTTCTTGGAAGTTGATTATGGGCTTAAATTAGGAAGAAATACCTAGCTCTCTCAATTTCACCTTTATTCCAAATTTGATGATATTAAATGTGCCTCAGAGTGCAGCTATACTGAGAGTCTCCAGAATAGAATGTGAATTGTAGCGGGTTTTAGGTATATGGAAAGAATATAGTAGGTATAGTAGGTATCTATTGTTAATGGGGAGAATAAGATATATTGAAAGATAGAGGTAAAATGTCTTCTGTTACCTTTCTTCCCTCTAATCTTTTTTTTTTTTTTTGCCAGTCCTGGGGATTGGACTCAGGGCCTGAGCACTGTCCCTGGCTGCTTTTTGCTCAAAGCTAGCACTCTGCCACTTGAGCCACAGTGCCACTTCTGGCTGTTTTCTGTATATGTGGTGTTGGGGAAGTGAACCTAGGGCTTCATGTATACGAGGCAAGTGCACTTGCCACTAGGTCATATTTCCAGCCTCTAATCATTTCTTTAAAAGTGTGACCGAACATTTGCTACTATTTCTTTCTCCTGAATCCCATTATCATATTTTCAGATACTTTTCATTTAGTCTAAAATATTTTTTCTTTAAAAATGACCATTGGGGGCTGGGGATATAGCCTAGTGGCAAGAGTGCCTGCCTCGGATACACGAGGCCCTAGGTTCGATTCCCCAGCACCACATATACAGAAAACGGCCAGAAGCGGCGCTGTGGCTCAAGTGGCGGAGTGCTAGCCTTGAGCGGGAAGAAGCCAGGGACAGTGCTCAGGCCCTTAGTCCAAGGCCCAGGACTGGCCAAAAAAAAAAAAAAAAAAAAAATGACCATTGGAGTGCAAGGCCCTGGGTTCAAACCTCTGTGCCATTTAAAACAAAACATAGAAATGATGTGAAGAAATGATATTATCTTTATTATTTTTTTTCTATAAGAAGTACTTTTTTTTTTTGCCAGTCCTGGGCCTTGGACTCAAGGCCTGAGCACTGTCCCTGGCTTCCTTTTGCTCAAGGGTAGCACTCTGCCACTTGAGCCACAGCGCCACTTCTGGCCATTTTCTGTATATGTGGTGCTGGGGAATCGAACTCAGGGCTTCAAGTATACGAGGCAAGCACTCTTGCCACTAGGCCATATCCCCAGCCCCTATAAGAAGTACTTCTTACAGTACTCTTATTGGAGCAGAATTTTACATGTGGAATTATTAGCTCTGTAAGCATTCGAATTACATAGCTATGTGATGTTTAATCATACTACATAAAATAATGAAGGTTACTTTCAAAGACAAAAGAAATTTGGATATCTTTCTGCATAACATTTTGATGTCTAAACTAAAAATTTTTAATTACATTATGTTTGAAATAAAGGATATTATGACCTGCTAAACTTGTTTCTCTCCTCCTCCTCCTCCTCCTCCTCCTCCTCCTCCTCCTCCTCCTCCTCCTCCTCCTCCTCCTCCTCCTCCTCCTCCTCCTCTCCCCTTCCTCCCTCCTCCCTCCCCCCTCCCCCCTCCCCCCTCCCTCCTCCCTCCCCCCTCCCTCCCCCTCTTTTTTTTTGCTCAAGGCTAGCACTCTACCACTTAAGCCACTTCTGGCTTTTTTTTTTTTTTTTTTGGATGGTCCATGCGCCTCAGCCTCCCAGAGGGCGGGCAGAAGAATTTATTATGGTGACAAAGGAGGAAGGGGAGGGATTTGGGGTGACTAACTGAACTTCTGGCTTTTTCTATATATTTGGTACTGAGGAATTGAACGCAGGGCTTCATGTATATGAGGCAAGCACTCTACCACTAGGCCATATTCCTAGCCCCTAAACTTTTTTCTTTAATAAGCCAATAAACACTTTAAAGGATACATTAGTTCAAAACACAGAGTGATTTGGACTACAGCTGCCTTTAGTTTGTTGTAGAAATATTTCAACTTAAAGGGGCATGCAAGTAGAAAAGCATTAAAGTATAAACATTTGAGCATAACTGTTTATATCTATAATTCCTGAACCAAGAGATAGAGCAGTAAGATCCTAAGTTCAAGGCCACTGTGGTAACACAGTGAGACTGTCTCAAAAAAAAAAAAAATCAAGGGGTAGGCTGAGTGGCAGTGGCTCACAACTATAATTGTAGCTACTCAGGAGGCTGAGATAATTAGGATTGAGATTTGAAGCCAGCCTTGGCAGTAAAGTTCAAGTGACTCTTATATCCAATTAACTACCAAAAAGCTGAAAGTGGAGCTGTAGGTCAAGTGGTAGAGCACTAGCTTTGAGCCAAAAAGCTCAGGGACAGTGCCCAGGGCCTATGAGTTCAAGACCCCAAGACTGGCAACAAAACAAACAACAAAAACAAAATCAGCAGCAGCTCAGGGTATAGTTTAGTGGTAGAGTGCTTGCCTAGCATGCACAAAGCTCTGGTTTGATCCCCAGCACTGAAAAAACAACAAACAAAACCTAACTAGCATGAAAAAGAACATGTTATAAGCCAATTGACCAAAAAAATTCTTTATTCATTATACTTGTCAATTAATCTGTTATTATTTAAGCTTACAATTTTAAAGCTTATTCCTATTATATGTTTGTACGTTTGTATATGGCATAGGTATGCTGACATAATGCTGCTAGGAAATCATATGGAGAATAATGAGGATTTTGAGGGTATAAATGAAATGTCATAAGTAATATGACTTTTAAAATACATCAGTATACTGCAATCACTGCATTTAAACAAATGAGATTCCATTCAAGCCTAGTATTTCTAGGCTTGAATAAACTTTACACTTTCAGGAACTTTAGAGATATCCTTAATGGTAGCAAATAAAAGATGATTAGAGATTGTAAGGCAGATGAGACTGTATGGCCACCCCTTCTGTTCCTGGAGAAGTCTAAGGCTTTGTGCATGTGTTTACAGGCAGAGATTGTGTAGTTCATTGAGGCTAATGGAGAATAGTCAAGAGATAAATGATAGTTGGTTATAGACCAGGATCACAGAGGTGGTAAAATAAGACAGAATAGTTAGATTGTTTTTCATCTTTCAGGTCTCAGTTTAAGTGTTACCTTTCAGAAGAAACTTACTTTCTTAACCACTTTTCCTAATGTAAGTCTTTCCTGTTGTTCTAGTACTCCTATAGGACTTAATACAGTTTGTAACCCCACCCCATTTCCTTGCTATTTGTGAAAGGTATGAAGTATATGCCTACTGCATGGCCTCTTGCTTGGAACTGACGATTGAGAAAGGGACTTAGAATATTGTTTTAACTTGTGCTTTGTGCTTGTGTTTGATATTGTACATTCTCTTATCTCATTTTAATATTTTTATTGGGTAGATATCAGATTTTACAGATGAGAAAATCAAGGCTCAGAGAAATGAAATGACATTGCAAGTCTCTGAGCTGACAGTGGAATTTGAATCTTTATAGTTTTAGTGCACACGAAACTACTCATGCCTTGTTAGCTATGGAAAGCTATTGCTCAGTATTAAATGTTCCCAATTTTTACATATCTTTAACCATAAACTCATGGCCAACCACAAATGGCCAAGTGGTATAAGCTTAGCATGTGCTTTTGGAGGGAGAGAAGAACTGGGTATCAGTTGACAGCATTAATGGTAGTCCCATTTAGCTCAGTAGAAACTAAAGAACCTAGATGTAGTAGCTAGTGATGTTAATGCTATACTGATTACATCTGGAAAATTGGAAAGTCATGTAACTTGGAGAAACTAAAATCTTTCTACACAGCTGGTGGGAAAACAAAATGGAAAATAGTATAGAAATTCCTCTAAAGGACAGATTATGATTCATATACACAAGAGAAATGAAAAGCATTGGGTTATACAAAAAGCATATACATACAAGTTAACAGCATTATGCATAATAACTAAAAACCGGTTGCAACCCGAATGTTTATTAATCACTGAGTAGATAAATTGTGGTATATCCATACAGTGGAATATTATTTAGCACTAGAAAGGAGTCAAATACTGATTAGATGCTACAACATATATAAACCTTGAAAATATTTTGCTAAGTGGGAAAAAAAATTCTCCAAGCCGCTGTATGAAATGTTCTGAATAGGCAAGTTTATAGAAAAAGGCTAGTGTTTGCTTAGGGATCAAGTTTGGGGAACATGGTGGGTAGTGATGTTGAGGGGGAAATACGTAATGATAATGGGTATTTTTTAAGAGGTGATTAAAAACTTTCAGAATGTGATTGTTACAGAACTTTAAATATACTAAAAATCAATTGAATTGCGTTAAATAAGTGCACTGTATGAATTATGTAAAAAGTAATCTGAAGCCAGGTGCTGGTGGCTCACGCCTGTAATACTAGCTATTCAGGACATTGAGATCTGAGGATCACAGTTTAAAGCCAGCCCAGGAAGGTAAATCTGTAAGACTCTTATCTCCAGTTAATCACAGAACAAGCTGGAAGTGGTGCTGTGGCTGAAGTAGTAAGAGTGCTAGCCTTGAGCAGAAGATGCTCAGGGTCAGTACCCAGGCCCTGAGTTTGAGTCGTAGGAGTGATTTAAAAAAACAAAGTCATATAAGAGTTGAGTGCTAGTGACTTGGTACCTGTAACTCTTGCTACTGAGGAGGCTGAGATCAGAGGATTGTGGTTCAAAACCAGCCCAAAGTTTGAGAAAAATTCTGAAGATATAATTTCTAAAACTCAATAACAACAAAAAGCCTGGCTGGAGGCATGGCTCATGTTAGATGCCAGCCACAGCAAGCCAAGAGAGAGAGTTTGATGGATTAAGTTCAAGCCCCAGAACTGTGTGAACCTCCGCCCTCTCCCCTTTCCAAAGAATGTAGTTTGGGAAGACATAAGGAGACTGTGGCCTGTTGTTCATATCTCACTGATACTAAGAAGCACATTTTTACATCTTTGAAGTCAGGATGCCTCTGAGAGCCCCCAGCATCTTGACAATCGCTGATGGCTAGTTAGCCATATCACATACACATGTCTGTGTATGCAAAACCTTGGTGTTTTTCCTGGTGGCATCATCAGCCTCTTGATGTTTTAGTGAACATAGTATTTATGGACCATTTAATGACTGTATTTCAAAGCTGTGTTTAAAAATCTTCCTTGACACTTTTTTTTTCTTTATTGTCAAAGTGAAGTACAGAGGGGTTACAGTTTCATACATAAGGCAGTGAATACATTTCTTATCCAACTTGTTACCTCCTCCCTCATTTTCCCCCCACCTCCCCCTTCCCCCTTTCCCTCTCCCTTCCATGAGTTGTATAGTTGGTTTATACCAAATGGTTTTGTTAGTATTGCTTTTGGAATCCTTTGTCTTTTTGTCCTTTGTCTCTTGATTTTGCCTAGTTCTAATATACGTATATTCAGTATCCAGGGTACTAAGATCAGATACAGTGATAGCAGGGGTAAAACCATGGGAAGGGGATACAAGAGGAAAATAAAGAAAAAAAGGTTTCACATGGTATGTTGAAAATAATTACAACAATGATATACCACTTGTTTCCATAACGTGGAGTTCATTTCCCTTAGCATCATCATATGTGTTCATACAAGCATAGCTATTGGGCTCTTGTGATCTTCTGCTATGACTAACCTAAACATGTACTAATTATTCCCTATAAGGGAAACCATAGAGTCCATGTTTCATTGGGTCTGTCTCACTTCACTTAGTATGATTTTTTTCCAAGTCCTTCCATTTCCTTAGTAATGGGGCAGTGTCGTTCTTTCTGATAGAGGCATAGAATTTCATTGTGTATATGTACCACATTTTCCTGATCCACTCATCTACTGAGGGGCATCTGGGTTGGTTCCATATTTTAGCAGTAACAAATTGTGCTGCGATGAACATAGTTGTGCTGATGGCTTTAGTGTGGTCTTGCTTGTAATCATTTCGATGCCCAAAAGTGGGACTGCTAGGTTGTAGGGGAGCTCTATGTTTAGAGCCTTCTGAGGAACCTCCATACCGCTTTACGGAGTGGTTGAACAAGTTTACATTCCCACTAACAATGTAGTAAGATTCCCTTTTGGCCACATCCCCTCCAGCAGAATAACAGCAGAAATTTATGGAACGGTTATCAGTGTCTTGGAAGATTAATAATAGAATACTTTTTTCAAAAATTTTAATTTATTAATTGAACACAAATTTTTTGACAAGGTGTTGTGCAAAAAGGGTACAGTTACATAGTCGGGCAGTGTGTACATTTCTTGTGATATCTTACACCCTGTTTTTCTTTCCCTTCCCTAGGTCAGGTAGACATATATACAATACACAATGTATCAAGAACATATACAGTATCCACAAGCCCAAGAAAATTCGCCTAAGGCTTTAAATGTAATGTTGAGATTAGACAATATGTCGACAGTAGTCTTATATGAATGTACATACATATAGCTTTTGGGCTATTGTATTCCACTGAGAGGTCAATTTTTGACCTTTATATGTTGAGTAGTTGTTTGGTTTTAGTTACATACTGTTGGGTTGCTGCCCCAATCCTGTGGGAAATACCATTTGACAAGCAGTTTTTGGTTTCACAGACGTGATCTCTGCTGTCTTTCCGTCACCATTTCTTTCTTTCTTTTTTCTTCAAATTTTTATTATCAAACTGATGTACAGAGAGGTTACAGTTTCATACGTTAGGCATTGGATACATTTCTTGTACTGTTTGTTACCTTGTCCCTCATACCCCCCTCCCTCCTCCCCCTTTCCCTTAATAGAATACCTTTATAAGAGGTGCTATATTGCCAACATCGTGGTGTGTGTGTGTGTGCATGCACACGCGCATTTGTGTGCATTTGTGTGCATGCACGTGCATACCAATACTGAGATTTCAGGGCCTGGTCACTGTCCCTGCTTTTTTTGGCTCAAAGTAAGCATTCTATCACTTGAGCCACAGCTCTATGTGCAGCTTTTTTTGGTGGTTAATTGCAGATAAGAGACTCAGTGGCTAATACCTTGAGTAAGAAAAGCTCAGAGACGGCACCCAGATCTGGAATTTCGTTCTCAGAACCATCACTGAAACAAGGAACAAAAAACTTGGGAAGTCCTTGTTTCCTTAAAGATAATGGGGACGGAATAAGCTGTTCATGGTCAAAGTAAGTTTGAGAAATGATAGAGTAACAAAGTTTTGCAGAACTTCTGAGAGCCTTTAAAATATTGACATACATTGAGTCTCATCACAAGAATAAGACAGTATTTAACATTTCTTTAACATAGGTGACATAGAGCTGTTTTTTGTTTATTTGTTTTTGTTTGGTGGGGGGTGGTGGTGGTAGTGGTTAGGGCTTACTCAAGGGCCTGGGTACTCTCCCTGAGCTCTTTTTTGCTCAGGCTAGCTAGCAGTACTCTATCACTTTGAGCCACAGCACCTCTTCTGTTTTTCTGATGGTTAGTTGGAGATAAAAGTCTCATAGACTTTCCTACCCAGGCTGGCTTTGAATCATGATTCTCAGATCTCAGCCTTCTGGGTAGCTAGGATTATAGGCATGAGCCAATGGTACCAGCTTAAAAAATTTTTTTTTTAAAAATGTGATCAGTTACCTTGAAGGCTCAGCACCACCATCAAGCCAATATTTATCAGAGTATACTGTTCATCTAGATGAACTATAAAACATTACCGGCTGTAAACCTCTTGCTTAGTAAAGGGAAAATTGAATTTCAGAAAAATTATGTGACCTACTTACGCTCACATAGGTAGTTTTTATCATTCATTTCTGCTAGTTTTGCATGCATAATAATATTAGCATTTATTGTACCTAGCACTTCCAAATTCCTTTGTGTTCATTTATATGATAAAATTGTGGCTATGTCAGGATTTGAATACAGAACATATGACTCTGGAACCCTGAGGAATTGCATTGGCATATTTAATTATTGTGAGGAAAAATGATTACCTGTAAGGTCAGATGGATAAAGGAAACTCAGCAATTTTAGTACCTTTTCTAAAAAGAGGTCTTGTTTATTATTCCCTGTAGATTGAGTCAGGAGCAGTTGCTGATATGTGACTATGCTTTTACATTCAACCCAAACCATGTATCTTTGTGAAAAGCAATTCAATAATCCAAGAGAAAATAATTGTGTTTGTTAGGGATTTTTTTCTGCAGCATCTTTATAACTGTATTTGTTCTAAATTGCAGTCTTATTTGTAATGCTTCATTAGATAGATGAAAATATAAATTTCTTTTCATAACAATTCCTATTTAGTATGATTTATAAAAATTACCACTATCTTTAAATGGTAATCTGGATGTTTCTAGCTTCTCAAAATGAACATGGACTCCATTTCTATAGCCCCTAAGGGATTTTGATTAATAAAGAAGAACTGATCTGATTTTTTTTTTGGCATAACATATCCCTTTTTAGAAGATCCAAGTGTTACCTATCTGTATTTCTAAACTTATTAAGTCAGATATTCAATAAAAGAGTTAAGGATTAGAAAAGATCATCAAGTTTTACAGTAGCAGAAAATAGTTGCTTTTTGCCTATAGTCTGTTTCCGTAAGTGTTTAATGTAAGAAGACCCCTGAGGATCATATAATTAACTTTGACTTAGGGAATATGTCAGATCAAAGTGTTTTTTTACATTGCTTACCACCATTCTTGACTACGTATTTCACCCCCTTGTTTGTGTCCCCACTCACAGAAAATGGTGTTACCTATTTTTCTGATTACAAAATAGTCTTTACTGGTTGTTAAAACCTTCAAACAGCACTGAAAAGTATATATAGTAAAAAAGAGTGCTTGGAAAGTGGCTTAGTGGTAGAGTGCTTGCCTAGCATGAATGAAACCCTGGTTTTGATTTCTTGGTACCACATAAATAAAATTAATTAATTCATTGCAAAAAAGAGTTTACATACATTTCCACTACTCAAGAGATAATCACTCCTCTAGATTGTTAAATAATTATTTTTCAAAAGCAAGTTAAATATGCTGTTGTATATTGGCATCGGCAAATGTTAGCAAATGTTCTATGTCATATTTACTTGACTATATAATATTCCACCTTGCCTTTTCTGTCTTCCTCCTCTCATCCTCCCTTCCTTCTCCCTGTTTATATCTCCCTGCCTCCCTTACTGAAATCTCATTATAATTTTCAGTGGTAATGTCATAAAAATGTCACCATGAGGGGCTGGGAATATGGCCTAGTGGCCAGAGTGCTTGCCTCTTATACATAAAGCCCTAGGTTTGATTCCTCAGCACTACATATATAGAAAATGGCCAGAAGTGGCGCTGTGGCTCAAGTGGCAGAGTGCTAGCCTTGAGCAAAAGGAAGCCAGGGACAGTGCTCAGGCCCTGAGTTCAAGGCCCATGACTGGCCAAAAAAAAAAAAAATTCACCATGAAAGAATTAAAAAGCAAATTCACGAAATATGGTTTAATTACTATCTAAGTGATGAGTTATCTTTTTTTTTGGCTAGTCCTGGGGCTTGAACTCAGGGCCTGAGCACTGTCCTTGGCTTCTATTTGCTCAAGGCTAACCCTCTACCATTTAAGGCATGTTGCCACTTCCGGCTTTTTCTGTTTGTGGTGTGGAGGAATCGAACCCAGGGCTTTCATGTATATGAGGTGAGCACTTTACCACTAGGCCATATTCCCAGCTGGAGTTGTTACCTTAAACTGATGTCTAGGACCTTTAACCCTAGATGTGCCCTTAGTTGCTTGTTTTTAAAATTAATTATTCAGATAGAAAAATAGAAGGCACGTGCAATACATTTTTAGGCTATATATTGTTGGAGAAAGTGGTTGTTCAATAGTAAAACAAAGATTCTAAAAATAAAACAGATTTAATAGGTTATAATATTGTACTCAAATTAACCATAATAATGATGGTGGTGGCCAATAGTTTTTTTTATTAGCATGTTTCCTGTATTCCAGGCATAATACCAAGCACTTTATGTGAATTTCCTCAACTAATTTTTTTGCAAGATCCCTATAAGATAGGTTCTGTTAGGATATTCCTTTTACAAAGAAAACTAAAACTAGAGCTATTACATTCATTTTAATAAACTTCTAATATTGCATATTTACATTTGAAAACTCGATTATAGTTGTAAAAATCTTACCTGGTATTGGACACTTAAAAATGCTGCCTGGTAAAGAAAGGACTTCCAAATCACCATTGAGCTAGTAGGGAAGTAAGGAAACAAGTGGTGACCAGAAAGGACTGACGGTGATTCTGAAGATAGAAGAGCTGGTGTTGATTGGGGAGGTGGGAGGTCTGTCTGTCTTGTGACCTTAGGAGTGTTTAGGTTTTAAAGGCCTAATAGATACAAATCAGAGATCTTTAGAAAAAGTCAGAACCCCTAAGTTAACTCATGGAAGGCAAGTTACTCTTGGCCCTAGATGGGAGGGTTTTGACAATTTCTGATTAACCGTGTAATCCATTTGACAGATTCATGCCCAAAATTTAGCTTGAAGTATGTTACTACTGTTTCTAAGTATGTGTAAAATGAGTATATTTTTTTTTCGAGGAAAACACTTTAAGCACGAGTGCCAAAGAATATATACAAATCAATTTTGAGGAATATAGGTTCAGAATTTTAAAAAGGGAATAACGAAGATGCCACCATGTTTGAGTTTGTAGCAATATTAGACTGGAATTTAAACCCATAACGACAGAGGGTATTTGTGTAATCAAGTAAAGTATATAAAACAAATGTTTAAGGACACTAAAGATTGAAAGTTGTTAAGCTAAATAAGGCACCATTAATACAGATGTGAAAAATAAAGAAAATTTTTAGATAGGACATGAATTAAGATGAGTAAGTTATGCAGTAGCTATAAGGAAATTACTTGGTATACCACATAGGAAAGAGAGATAATGAAATAGGTTTAAGAGAATAAACTAAGAAAGCACAACAAACATTTTCTAGGAGGAAAGAAAACATGTATTAGAGAAAAAATATTATGAAAGATATTATTCAGCTGAAAATATGTCAGAATTGATGGAATATACCAATACTTAGGTTCAGGAATCCATTGAATTCTAAGCGGGATAAATGAAAAAATATCTTCCCTGTAGCATATACTATAATCAAACTGTAGAACTTTAGAGAAACATGCCATAAGTATAAAATAAACCTAACTTTCAAGGACTTTGTTTATAAAAGAGTTTATAAAGTATTTTACTGATAAATCTTATTATCAGATAGCACTGTTAATATTTTAGATGTGTAGTTAAATAAAATACATTAAAAATCAGTTCTGCTTTTCAAATTTTAATAAGAATATTTAAAACTACAGGATTGTGTATGGTTGCATATACCTGTAATTCTAAGTATGCAGGAGGTGAGGGAAATGGAAGGATCATGATTACAAGCCAGCCAAAGTTTAAAAATAAATTAGACCCTTACTCACAGCTTGGGGGCGTGGTGGTGGTGCATTATGTCTGTAATCCTCCTTAAGGGAAAGCTGAGGTATTTTTAGGCTGCTAAGGACAACCTACCTGAAAAATTAATGATCCTACCTGAAAAATTAACTATGGAATAAAGATCTGGAGACACCGCAGAAGTGAACACTTACCTACCCATCAGCACAAGACGAGTTTAGTCTTCAAACTGCAATAACAATAGCAATAATAACAATAATAAAACTATTTGGCTGTCATTTCATTTCTGTTATATACAAGTCTGAAGGCTTCTGAACATAGCTGAGATAGAGATAGAGCACAAAGGTAAGATACTTTGGGAAAGTGTCAGTTGTATTTCTTGAGAAGGTGATGGTAGTTATATAAGTTTTATTTTACAATTGTTCATCCCTATATTTTTATATATATGTGTAAAAGTACGTCTTTATTGTAAAAGTTTTAAGTAATGATTGTAAAATATTGATGTTAATGAACTTTACCTGGTAATAATATAAAAAATTCAAATAGATTAGATGACTTAGAGAATAGTGAAGGAGGAAATATGAAATAGTAGGGACCAGAAAAAGTAAAACAATTCAGCCAACCCAAAAGAAGGCAAGAAAGGAAAAGAATTTTAAAAAGCAAACAAAAATAGGACAATAGAAAATCTAAATGCTTTAGGAGAAATAAATTCAAATACATCTTATCACAATACAGAATTATTTAAAATTAAATATTGAAAGATAAAAGATAAAGAGATGACTGAAAGAATACTAAAGAAGCATAAGCAAACAAGCAGAAAACATAACTTATTTAAAAGTTGAATACAGAAAAGCTAATGGTAGGGCTGGGAATATGGCCTAGTGGCAAGAGTGCTTGCCTTGTATACATGAAGCCCTAGGTTCCATTCCTCAGCACCACATATGTAGAAAATGGCCAGAAGTGGCGCTGTGGCTCAAGTGGCAGAGTGCTAGCCTTGAGCAAAAAGAAAGCCAGGGACAGTGATCAGGCTCTGAGTTCAAGGCCCAGGACTGGCAAAAAACAAAAAAGAAAGAAAAGCTAATGGTAAAATCATGGAAAAGATACTCCAAATAAGTACTAATCACAGAAGAAAGCAGAAATAAGCTACATGGTAAAATCAAGTAAAGTTAAAAGTGATGCCCCAAAAAATATCTCTCCAGGAGAATAGGCTCTCTATATTTTGATTTATGGCTCAATTTGCCAGGAAAGTTGTAACTATTCCAAAATTATATCATTTAATAACAGATTCAGTTGGGCATGGTGGCTCAGACCTATAATATATAGTCAGAATATTGAGATTTGAGGTCAGCCCAGACAACATTTTAGAGATGACCAGAGCTGGGAACGGTGTGTACCTGTCATCCCAGTTACATAGGAAATGTAAATAGGATGATTGCATTTTGTTTACATGTGTCCTGTTGTATTCTGGCTTTAGCAAGAAGCAAGACACTCTCTCAAAAGAGAACCAGAGCAACAAAGGGTTGTGGGCATGGATCAGCTGTAGAGCACCTACGTACTACCAAAGCAGAAACAAAACAGTTTCAAAATATAAAGTAAAAATTGTTAGAACCATGAGGAGAGAAAGATATTTCAAAGAGATTTGAACATATACCTATGGGAAAATGATAGAACAGACAAAACAACTCTGTAAGTATGGATAAAATCTAATAATACAATTAACAAATGTTGGTCTAGTAGATGTGGAGAGCAGGAACTGCAGAATACGATTTTTTTTCTTTTTAAATAAAAAATAAGAACAAGCCAGGCACTGGTGGCTCAGGTCTGTTAGCCTAAGTGCCTAGGAAGCTGAGATCTGAGGACTGTGGTTCAAAGCCAGCACCTGCAGAAAAGTCCATGCAACTCTTATCTCCAAAAATCTACACAGAAAAAAGCCAGAAGTGGCACTGTGGTTCAAGTGGTAGGGTGCTATCCTTGAGTAAAAGAATCTTGGACAAGTCGGGTGCTGGTAGCACATACCTAGCTACTCAGGAGGCTGAGATCTGAGGATTGTGGTGCCAAACCATGCCCAGGCAGGAAAGTCCTTGCCCATGAGTTGCTTATCTCCAATTAACCACCAGAAAACCAGAAGTGGCACTGTGTCTTAAGTGCTAAAGCACCCAGGCACAGAGTTCAAGCCCACAACTGATCAAAAAAAAAGAAAGAATCTTGACAGCATACCAGCCCTGAGTTCAAGCCTCATGACAGGCAAAAACAAAACAAAAATAACAACAAAAATATATATCAAATATGTACATATTAACATACATTTATATAAATATATACTTAACATATATTCACATGTATGAAAATTTATGAGTCAGGCTACAACCAATTTGAAAGAATCAGTATCATTTACCACAATATGCAAAAATCAAGTGATCAGAAAAATTTTTAAAGGGAACTAAATTCAAGACACACAGAAATTTCAAAATATGTCTAAATAATTTTCAAGTTCAGGAATAACTTATGAAGTAAATTGTCACATATTTTAAGCTGATAAAATATTCTTCATATCAAAACTTAGAACCTATATTGTAATTAAGGTTTTTTTTTTTAATGGAACTTGAACTTAAGGCCTGCATACTATTCCTGGGCTTTTCAGCTCAAAGCCAGCACTCTACCACTTTGAGCCACAGCACCACTTCCATATTTCTGGTGGTTAATTAGAGGTAAATCTCATGGATTTACCTGCTTGGACTAGCTTTGAACCATGATCTTCAGATCTCAGCCTCCTGAGTAGCTAGGATTATAGGGGTGAACCATTGGCACCTGACTCTTATGTTTCATCTTCACTTGCCTTTATTATGAAATGTAAAAGGGTGTTAATTAATTCCACCTTACAAACTTAACAGAACTGAATATGCCCCATTCCTAAATAGAAAAAAGTGAGATAATAAAATTAGAGGAGTAGGATTGTGGTGCCATATGATCTAGTGCTTGCCTAGCAAATGTTAAAGCTTGGCATTCAATTCCCACTACCCACCCCTGCTTAGAAATTCAAAATAGGAAAAATAAAAAGGTATAATGGAAACATCAACAAAGTTTGTGCATTCAAAAATCATAAACCTTGGGTAAAGATGATTCAGAGAAGCAAAAATGTTTAAAAAAAATGAAAAGTATAAAGAAACAGGAGGAAACGGGGCAAAGCGAGGGAAGGGGTGACATTGTCCAAAAAGGAAATGGACTCATTGCCTGACTTATGAAATGGCAGCCCCTCTGTACACTCTGTACAACAGCTTAATAGCAACAATTACATTTAAAGGGGGGGGGGAGGAGGAGGAGGAAAGAAGAAGAAGGCGACTGGCTCACATCTGTAATTCTAGCTGCTCAGGAGGCTGAGAACTGAGGATCACAGTTCAAAGTCAGCTGGGGCAGCAAAGTCCTTGTGACTCTTATCTCCAGTGAACCACGCACGCTGTGGCTCAAAATGGTAGAGCACTAGCTCAGAGACATTGCCCAGGCCCTGCATTCAAGCCCTGTGACTGGCCAAAAAAGAAAAAGTGGACCAGACCCATCTCTCCAGAGCCCCACTTGCTAGTGAGGACGTGGGCCTCACTTGCCCAGGTTCCAGAGTTGTCATGTCAGAAATGGGCTTCCCATGTCATCCTGTCAGAAGACAGCTACAGCCCGATGGGACTGCAGCCCCTGCAAGCCTTGAGCAGCTGGGTGGGCCATCCCAGCCCCAGCTTTTCACTGTGTAGCTGCTAGCTGGGGGGGTGGGGGTGGAGACACAGTGGAGGCAAAAATAAAAAAGAAAAAAAAGTATAAAGAAACAGTACAAATTCATGACATTGGGTTTAAAGAGAAAGATAAAATTGATAAAAAAGAATAGTAAGGATAATTTATCAATATATTTGGCACCTTTGGTTAAATTTTATATTATTAGAAATATACAAAATTTTACTTGACTAGGTATGTCAATCAAGGGTAGACTACTTGCTTATCATATACATAGCTCTTTGATCTATCTGCGCATACACATAGACACACACACACGAGCAGATAGAAAACACATGATTTTTTAATAAATTAAATCAGTAGTTTAAAATTTAACTACAAAGAAAACAGAAAGACCAGGTGCTTTCAATTGTGTCCTGAGCATTTAAAGTGTGGAAGATTTTTCACAGAAATTTTACACTGTTGAAACAAAAATATATGTTCAACGAATTTATAATAATGATATACTTGGTATTACTAGTAAAAAAAAAAAGAAGGAAAATGACAGTCCAGTCTTGTTTATGAATATACAGGGAAAAATTCTAGACAAAATGTTGGCAGACTGAATTCAGCAAGTCATAGACAGACATCTAATAATAGTATCAAGACCACATTCATTTTGTCATTTATATAAGATTAGCTTGTTATTACAAACATTAGTAAGGATGTACATGACTTGAATAACACTATCAGCTAACTTTACCTAATTGACATTTTCTTTGTCCTAGATAGCAGAATATACATTTTTCTAGGTATACATGGAACATTCACCAACATTCAACATATAAGATGAATTCCAATTTATTTAACATTCTAAATGCTGCAAATTGTGGAGCAATGGAAATTCTCATGTATTACTGGTTAGAATATACATTGGTGTTATTAATAAAGTAATTTGTTAATACCTAATGAAGGTACAATCTATAAACTAGCAACTCCACTTGTAGGTGTAGTAGAAAAAAGCTTGCACGTGTATGTCTAAAGACATTTGGATATTTATTGCAATTTTTGTTGTAATGAAAATAAGGGGTCAAAAGGTTGTCCCCTAAAAAATCCATCATTCATTTTTAACTAATAATTATTTTACCTTCTCAAATTTGAAACCATGAAGAAATGGATGAATGCTGATATCAGTTAGAAAGGAAAGGAGACCCTTGCTTCTGGCTATGATTAAAAGCTGTATCTCATTTGCCCATGCAGTATGCTTTATCTGGGTTTTGTGGAATACCTAGTATATAGTGTATGCACTTTTTCATTTATAGTAGACATTGCTAAATTGACTTTTAGAAGACCAACTTACCATTTACATCCTTTCAAGTCTTGTTTTTATATGCACATTTTTAAATTTATAATTGAAATTCTTTTTTACAATTGTGTACAGTTTTCTCCTTGTTTTGAGACAGAATATTGCTTTGTTTCAACCTTTCCATAAGCTCATGACCCTTTTGCTCAACCTTCTAAGACTCCAGATTTATAGGTGCCATCATCCCTACCTTTATTTTTTTTTTGGCCAGTCCTGGGCCTTGGACTCAGGGCCTGAGCACTGTCCCTGGCTTCTTTTTTGCTCAAGGCTAGCACTCTGCCACTTGAGCCACAGCGCCACTTCTGGCCGTTTTCTGTATATGTGGTGCTGGGGAATCGAACCCAGGGCCTCATGTATACGAGGCAAGCTCTCTAGCCACTAGGCCATATCCCCAGCCCCCATCCCTACCTTTATTAATAATTTGTAATAATTTTATTGAAGATGTAATATGTTAAGTGACTGGATGCTTTTAGTCATTTCCATATACTGGGACATTTCAGTTGTTTTTAGCTTTTTGTTATATAAGTAATGTTATGATCATTTTTGCAAATAGGGATTTACGTGTGTGTGTGTGTGTGTGTGTGTGTGTGTGTGTGTGTGTGTGTGTGTGTTATTAGGGATTGAACTCAGGCCTCCCCTACAGACACTGTACCACTGAACCTTCAGCCAGTATGCTGGTTGTTGTTGTTGTTATTTTGCATGTATGATTGTCCTGGGCCTTAAATTCAGGGTCTGGGTGCTATCCCTGGGCTTTTTTGCTCAAGGCTAGTCCTCTGTCACTTGAACCACAGCTCCACTTTTGGCTTTTTGTGTGATTGGGAGCTGAGTCTTAAGAACTCTCTTGCCAGGCTGTCTTCCAAGTGCAATCCTCAGCCTCCTTGAGTAGCTAAGATAGATGTGAGCCAGCAGCCCCTGGCCTTGCTGGTTATTCTAAAGATAGGAATCCTGTTTCTTCTTTAGGATGCTTGGACTGTTATTTATCTATTTTAGACTTCCCATAGTTGCTGGGATGACAGGCACATGCCAGTGCGTTCAGCTTCCCTCTGCTGACAAGGAATCTCATAGACTTTTCCTGCACAGGATGACTTGAAACGGGGATCCTTTCCATCTCACACCCTATCAGGTAGTTTAGTTGGACAAGTATGTACCACTTCACCCAGATATCAGTTGAGAAGGGGCTGTCATGAACTTTTCTGTCCTGGCTGGTTTCAAACCTTGATTCATCCCCCACTCCCTCTTCTCATTCTCCAAATTAGCTAGGATTACAGGAATTTGCTACTAATACCTGGCATATTTCTGAAGGCTCAGTAGAGCTCCCTGGTGGGGAAGAGAAGGACATTTCACTTAGGAGACCATATACAGAGATAGAATAGAAAGAAAAAAAATGTGTTTGAAATTAAAATGATAGAAAAGGGCATTTGGATAATCCCCAACCTGAACTCTTTGATTGTAGCTCATGGCTCAATTTTGTTATTCTGCTACAGAGTTTTATTTTTGACATATAATGTTCATCTTCGTGTAATAATATGAATGTTATAATATATAATATTGTTCATATAATGTTCATTTTATGCCTGTAGAATCAAGTTGTCTTTCTGTTACAGAATTCTTAGCATTTTATAAATTGAATCTTCTTTTTTTTTTTTTTTGCCAGTCCTGAGGCTTGAACTCAGGGCCTGAGCACTGTCCCTGGCTTCTTTTTGCTCAATGCTAGCACTCTACCAGTTGAGCCACAGTGCCACTTCTGGCTTTTTCTATATATGTGGTGCTGAGGAATTGAACCCAGGCCTTCATGTATGCGAAGCAAGCACTCTCACCACTAGGCCATATTCCCAGCCCCTAAACTGGACCTTCTTTTTAAAAATTTATTCTATCACCATTTACTGAGCACTCCATATACCAGGAACTATGTAATATTCTCGTGATAGAGAGAAATAGGATACAACACTGTGTGGTTAAAGTAGTTTTAAAGAATCACAGATTATATGATTTTGAAGTAAAGTATACAAGAACACTTTCAACCTAGTTTGGGAATTTGGTAGAATAGCCTTTACCACTCTCGTATAAGAATATTTTGTCTTAGACATGTCTACTTTTAAATTTAAATTTTATTGTTAAGGTGTCATATGGGGAGGTTACCATTTTATAAGTTAGATAATGATCACATATTTTTGGACAAAAAAGAATACTTGATTATTTTTTGCTTCATGATTTAATTGCTTAATCAAACTTTTTTTTTGCCAATATGAAAATATTTTCCTCATAACATTTTTTCATACTATACTTTTAAGGTATTTCATACTTCAGAGGTTCACTTTACTAAATACTATGTACCTCTTTAGAACAATTCTCTAATTCATAAAACTTATTTTTTGGTTACTCACTTTTATTGATAAACCAATAGTAATAATTAGAGTATAGTTAGGGCTGAGAATATAGGTCAGTGGTAGAGTATTTGCCTAACATGAGCAAGTCTTTAGGTTTAATCCCAAGTGTTGCCAAAAAAAGTAAAGAACATATAATAAATATAATAATACTTTTTCTAATCTGTTTTCAAATACAGTATAGTTAAATCTTGTGTGTTGTTTTATTCTTTGTATATAATACATACATAGTGAATTCACATTTATTTTATAAACCAATTAGAATATTAAAATATTCAAGCCTTCTATACTTACTCATGAAAAACTATTTTCTCTAATTTTTACTTATTTTTTTCCCAGCTGTTTTAGACAAAAGAATTTAGGGTTGCATTTTTAGGCATATCTCACTTTTTAGTACCTCTAGGACTTGTAGAGTTGTAAGTCATTATAGAATCTCCTGCCATGCCAGATGTCACTATCTCTTTGTTGTGTACACAGAGAAAGCAGAAATACATACTTACACACACACACACACACGTACATGTAAAATCTCTTCTTGGTTTTCTCTTTACTAACACATTCATTTATATCTCAATGGAATGTTCTTTTAGCCTCTATCTTACTTTTCATTTCCTATATCATATCCCATAGCATTTTTTAGGATGTTTTTCCAGTTACATATCACAAGCCTGTTTGTGACCCTAGTTACCTTATATTGCAACATGGTTATTAACCTCCTCTCCCCCCCCCCCTTCCCCCACAATTACCACTGGTACTCTTCTTCCTTCTCCTCCTCTTCAAAGTGGTAGTAGTAGTAGTAGCAGCAGCAGCAGCAACAGCAATAACAGCAGTAGCAGAAATTTTTGAGTCTCTTAGCATGTACAGAATGGCTATGGCCATAAGGCACCTGGGCCAAGTTTGTTGTTTTACCAGACTTACCCTCATTTTGGTGAGATGTAAGAACAGCTCCTTAGTATTTGCTTTTGTACCATCTTTACCAGTCATTTATGGTTAATAAATTGTATTAACTTAGTAACATCATTATACCCTACTGCCCCTAACTTTAGCATTTTTTAGATTCTATTTACTACTGTGTTGTTGGTTGTTTCTTGGTAGTGGGATGAGAAACCAACAAAACACTAAAGAAAGTGGACAACCATAGCCTTCTAACTTAGCTAGATTTAGAACTGGTCATAGTTACCACAGATTTTGCTATCATTATGTTTTTGATGTATGGAAATGAAATCTTTTTTATCAATGGTTAGCTTTCAGTGTTCTTTTTCTGGAGAGAAATCATTAGTTAACGCAGCTCAAGGATTTGTCTGAGAAAAGCAGCACATCAGTTAGAATGCTAATTCACTCAACTGGCAGCATGCACAGTGAAATGACAGCTTGGAGGGGGGTAAGAGGAGTATCTGAAAATGGCAGCAGATTGGTATTTCGAAAGGGGAGGGAAATTTTATAATGATGAATAAGAAAGATGACATTTGGTGCTCACATTTAACTTGCATTGGATGTCCATATAAGGGTCAGTATGCATAACCTCTCTTGATTAGGCCTCCGGCTGCCCAGCAGCTGACTGGGTGTATACCCTTCAGACTGTAACCAAAAGAAAGGCCTAGATAATTAGGCCAAGTTGAACTGCAGGAGGTAGCCAGCCTCTCTGCTGCCTTTTGTATATTCATGACCCAGCTTGATTGATGGAAGGACAGTGTTTGGTGACACTGTCATTTGCAAGTTGAAAGGTAGACTACAGGCTGAAGCCAAGATCAGATGTGCTTTAAAGAGTCCTACAATAAACTCATTTGGATGCTGATGATGTTCACATAAGCATTTCTTCCTTTCTTACTGTTTCTTGTGGACATCTGTTAATTTGTAGAAATTAGGTTGGTTGTTTTCATTTACAACATCTTTTAAGTTACTAGGTAGTTTGGTTTAAAAAGTTTTATGAAGTTGTTAGTGATGTAATGTGTACTATAGGTCTCAGATGTCCTTATGTTTTCACTTATTCTTTTTTTTTTTTTTTGGCCAGTCCTGGGCCTTGGACTCAGGGCCTGAGCACTGTCCCTGGCTTCTTCCCGCTCAAGGCTAGCACTCTGCCACTTGAGCCACAGCGCCGCTTCTGGCCGTTTTCTGTATATGTGGTGCTGGGGAATCGAACCTAGGGCCTCGTGTATCTGAGGCAGGCACTCTTGCCACTAGGCTATATCCCCAGCCCCCTGTTTTCACTTATTCTTACAAGTAAAATTATTGGGAATTTAAAGTGTTTTTCTTGATTATATTAGAAGTAAGTGGTTTCCTTCTCCCCTAGACCTGGGGAAAATTTAAGTTTAATTATTTATATACTTCATATATTTCAGAAATCTTAAGCACTGTTGCCAAAACGATTCCAGAGAATGTTTTACCAGAATGTGCTATCCCTTAACAGAAGGTATATGAGTATTGTAAGGTTTACTTTTTTATGGTTCACAGAAACGTTTCCTTAATTCATTTCAATTTTTCTTTACTAAAAAAAATGATTATTTTTAGACTTGTAGCAAGTAAGCTAAAAAATACTAGAAGTTAGAATCCTAAAACAGAGATATGAGGACTTAAGAAGCATCTTCAAAGTGTAGAAACCTACCTTATAAACATTTGAGGAATGAGTAGCATGTTTTCTTGACTAAAATGATATGAAGAAATGGACAGAAAAAATGGGGAATTAGTGATGTGCCTGTTTTATTAATATTATACTATTTGAGAGACACTACATAAAAATAGTGTTATTAATTTGACTTTTAATACCACATGATATTTCAGTTGATAATGTGAACACTTTTGTAAGAAAGATTTGTTGTTCTGGTATACCTGAAAATGGTTTGATTCTTTCTTTGAAAAAACTTTAGGTGGACCCTGAACATCTTACATAGTTTCTTTTATTTAGCCATAAGTTCAAGTAATATAGGTAAAAGTTCTTTAGATCACTATAAAGCTATAAAAATGTGTTTCTTATTAGTAGAGGTTGTTACTCCTGCTGTTGCTACCATTGTTGTTACCGTTAATATTAGTTAATTCCAGATAATTTAAAAAATGAAAGAATGTAACAGGTGAGTTAATCCTCTCCCCCCTCTCCCCCCACCATCATGGGGATTGAACTCAGGGCCTAGATGCTGTCCCCCCCCCCCCCCCCGCCCCTTTTGCTTGGGCACAGCTCCACTTCTGGTTTTTCTGGTGGTTAATTGGAGATAAGAATCTCACAACTGCCCTGGCTGGCTTTGAACCACAGTCCTCATATCTCAGACTCCTGAGTAGCTAGGATTACAGACGTGAGCCACCAGCATCCAGTTCCTCTTAAACTTTTTGTCAACTAAATATGACTACATAGGTGTGAATATTTTTAAATAAAAAATCACAAAGGAAAAATATTAGCTCTTTTGTTAGGGTTTTTGTTGTAATTTTTTTTTTTTGTTGTTGTTGTTGTTGTTGGTTATGGGGCTTAAACACCAGGCCTGGGTGCATTCCCTGATCTTTTTTCTCAAGGCTAGTACTCCACCACTTTGAGCTACAGTTCTGCTTCTGGTTTTCTGGTGGTTAATTGGAGATAAGAGTTTCATGGACTTTACTGCCCATGCTGGCTTTGAACCACAATCCTCAGATCTCAGCCTCCCGAGTAGCTAAGATTGATTACAGGCATGAGCCACCAGGGTCTGGCTTTCTTTTGTTTAGATTTTATATGATATATATATATATATATATTTCCCTCCTCAGAAGGAAAGCAGTGTTACCAATTGATAGTAATGTTTTGGTAAACAAGGTATCAGAGAATGTTACTACAAACTCTGATCACTACTAGAACCATGTAGTCATCTTCCGAAGTCAGGCTTAAGTGACATTTGAAATAAGCATCTGGAATCTAGACTGTTGGTACAGCATTCAGAAAATCTTTGCTGTAATTTGTGGTAATTATTTCTGAATCAATGTTACCTTTTAGCAGCAAAGTATTAATATATCCAAAATGTTAATGAAGTAAGTGTCATTTTTTCTCACTTAAATTACATTCCATGATTTCCAAGTGCTAGATTTTATTTTATATTTTTAAATACAATTAAATTCAACATGTATGCTTTTTTGTGAAGTAAAGTACAAATAAGAACCCTGTTATTGAAAGAAATAATGCCAGGAACTAGAATAAAAGTTGTGTTTTCTTGGTCTGAATTTAGATTTCCTGTGCATTTTATTATTACAGAGCAATATTTTTAATGTGTTACTTACAATGTTCTCTTAAATTTTTAAAAAAGAACTTAACAATGTCACTTTGTCAGGAAATTTTGGGCCTTTCTAATGATGAAATCAACTTGACACTTGTTTCATGAAGGCATCTTTTCTCTGCTTAGCAGCTCTTCAATTTATGGCTGTGCTTTGAAATTTGTGCCTGTGACTCCCATCTTTGTATTTATTCCAATTAACACATAAACCCTAATTAGCCAGATCAAGGGACTTGGGAGTCCACAAATGGAAAGTGACATAGCAGAGCTTGGCAGCTGGCATCAAGGCAAGGTGACAAAAATAGGGAAGTATCAATTACATGACATTGATGGCAAAACTGTGTTGGGATAGTGGATGTTAACTGTGCAACTGACTCAATTCTAGGATGGGGATAGGAATTTGTAAACTGACAGCTTACTTCAAGTACTAAAGTTTAGGTTTAAAAGTCAACAAAAATAAAAAATGGACACCAGTTTAATTTGATTTTTAGATCATCACTGTAACAAAGTGATAAATTTCTAACTAAATCAGTTTTTGTGAATTTTACTGTTGACTTAGTTTTCAAAATTTTAAATTATTTTACTTAGATCTGTAGCAATTCTTACTTGATTAGGAGTAGAATTGTTCAGACTTAAGCACCTGAATTCCCTGCTGTAATGCTTTTGGTGGTTCAAATGGGTAGATTTGGGATTAAATATTTATTAAGCTATTGGGTTATATATGTAATTCAGCAGTGAACAAATTTAGAGGATTAAAAACACTATTGCAGTTTTAGAAACCTAATGTTTATGAAAAAGATTTGAGTCTCAGATAAGGAGTTTTACCAGGCTCTGTGTATGGCTCATCACTAGAGAGGGTTAATAGATGTTAAGTATAGTAGAAAAGCTGGCTGCTTCTCTCATTTTATGGTTTTAGATATCTGGTCTCTATCACTGTTTCTATTCATCAAATAGGCTGGCTCAGTGTTTTTCAAGAAGTTTCTGGAGGTCATTCATTGGAAGCACACTGTAATCATGACAGGAATCATATCTTTTCTAAATCTCTGTTGGAAGCAAAGACTGTCATGGAGTTTTATCCTTTTTCTTCTTAAAACTTGATTGATATTCTTTTGAATATATGGTATCAATTGGTAATATGGTAAAGATATGGCCTTCCCCCCCCCCCCCCACCCCAATCCTATGACTTGAACTGAGGGCCTGGCCCCTCTCCCTGAGAAGCTAACACTCTACCACTTGAGCTACATCTTTAGTTTTGGCCTTTTGGTGATTAACTAGAGATAAGAGTTTCATGGACTTTCCTGTCAGGGCTGTCTTTGAACTGAGATTCTTAGATCTTCTGAGTAGCTAGGATTACAGGTATGAGTCGCCGGCCCCTGGCTACATTCATGGTGTGTGTGTGTGTGTGTGTGTGTGTGTGTGTGTGTGTGTGTGTGTGTGTGTGTGTGTGTTTCTTAGATCTTCTGAGTAGCTAGGATTACAGGTATGAGTCACTGGCCCCTGGCTACATTCATGGTGTGTGTGTGTGTGTGTGTGTGTGTGTGTGTGTGTGTGTGTGTTTCCATTTTGAAAGCCAGTAGCTTTGAAAGCTTAGTTGAGATTTTGCTTGAATTTTACTGTGGTTTGTAATTATTCATGCCATATATTTTAAACATACACTTTAAAACTATGAAAATATTTTAATTATTCTATTACCCTTATCTTAATTGTTATAGAAAATTGGGAAAGAATCCTTAAGTTATATATTTCTAAAAGTTTCTGTTCTAAAGGAGTAGATGAAGCATTAGAAGTCTGCTTTAAGGTCCTTTTACATAAATGTTAGCTCAAGACACACAGACATACTCAAATGAAAATGTTTCATGCATTATTTTGCTACAAAGTAACTAACAACAATTTGGATACCATTCTGCTGACTTAGATTTAGATTTCTTAGGGTAGTATAATACTTATTGTTGATGTATGTAAGTCTTATAACATATACAGGATTGTCTGTTGTTAAGAGTTATTCTATTTTAAGTCACTCAAACATTGTAAGGCTTGATAAGTAGAACATATTATTAGAAGTGTTATTTCTTTTTTTTTTTTTTTTTTTTTTTTTTGGGCCAGTCCCGGGCCTTGGACTCAGGGCCTGAGCACTGTCCCTGGCTTCTTCCCACTCAAGGCTAGCACTCTGCCACTTGAGCCACAGCGCCGCTTCTGGCCGTTTTCTGTATATGTGGTGCTGGGGAATCGAACCTAGGGCCTCGTGTATCCGAGGCAGGCACTCTTGCCACTAGGCTATATCCCCAGCCCCAGAAGTGTTATTTCTTGACAGATAGATATAGGTGGACATTCTTTCATCAACTCAGGGTCTGTTAGAAGTACTTGGAAGGAACAATTCATTTCTAGCTTGGCAGAAGAATGGTGTCTGTATTTTATAATTGTGAAAATACCAAATGTTAGAAAAACGGGGAACCCAACTAATACAAAAGTGATTTATATAAAGCTATTTTGTTTCCCTATCATTTTCATTCTTTCCAGTGGTATTTTTTCTGGCCATTCTGATCACCAGTCTTATAAGGAACACATTTCTAGTGACTAAATACATGTTATGTTTTGGGTTTTTTGAGTCAATCACAGGTATTTTTAAAGTTAAAAATCAAATAGCTTCCACTCAAGTTGATCTTCTGACTTTTTCTTTTCACACCTGTCCCATTGGCATGGTTATGTGCTGTAAACATGGAACTATTTCAAACTGTGATGGAGGAAGTAGCAACTGCAAAACATTCCTCCTTGAAGCAAGTGGTTGTCCTAAACTGAGCACTGTAGAATAAAAATGGAAACATAAAAATAGCAGTTGGAAAGATAAAACAGCATTTATAGTACTAATAAAACCGTTGTGGCTTCCACAGGAAAACATGCTTTGTAACCTAATGCTTACCTGAAAGGACTGTCGAGTTTCTGAGAGTTATAGCTGTTTTTGTAAGAGAAGCACAGAGATTTGCTTGAGGGCTGAGTGATAGATTCGCCTGCCTGAAGCATCCCAGTGTGTTTATACATGGCTTGTATGGCAGCTTTCATAAGACATTTACCCCATGATTTGCGATGAGCTTATGTGTGAATAATTAATGGCAATTAATCCTTAATTACAGTAATTAGGCAAGTCACAGGAAATTAAGCTGCAGCTGGAGAAGACCATGCCTGGGAAGAGAGGATTGGGGGCTGTGTGAGTGTGCCATTTACTGACAGCATTACTAGGATGTGCGGTATTCAGCAGCTTTGGCATTTCTATTGGCAGCCTTGGGTAGGACAAGAGTACTCTACATTAGAAGCAATCTATAGTTGTCTACAAGAGTTTTAAGTTCAAGTGCCAAAATGTTGTGTTGCATATGGTGATTATCTAAGTTTATTGGTTGCCATAACTCAAATGAGTATAATTGTTTTTGGCTTGATAATGGTGACATTAGAAACAGGAGCTTTTATGTATTCATAGGTTCTATTGGCATGAACCATAATACAACTTTTAGAAACAATTTGTCCAGGTTTGCCATTATGAAGTTTGCAATTATAATGTAATTGCCTGGAAATTAGTTGAAAACATTTCAATCAAGAACATATATTGTCTTGGTTGAAGACTTAATTACTTATTACGACTTGCCTTTTCTAGTTAAGTGTGGTAGTATATAATATGTAGGAAGTGTTTGTTGAGGTGAATTCATGCTCTAAATGTGATTAAAGTTGAGATTACAAAATTTTAAATCTTCCATACTAAATACTAATAAAATTAACGTTTAAGAATTGACACACTGGGCATGGTAGCTCGTGTCAGCTACCTGGATGGTGGAGGCTTAGGAAGATCATGGTTCTAGACCAGACCAGCGCAAAGTTTGTAAGATACTATCTCAATTTAAACAAAAAGGTGACATTGATCAAGATGTGTGTACTCACAAATGGCATGTTGAATTGAAACCCCTCTGTACAGCTACTTAAAGATAATTTTTAAAAACTAAATTAAAAAAAAAAGAAAAAAAACAAAAGCAAAAAGAGCTGAAAATGTGGCTCAAGTGGTAGAGCATCTATCTAACAAGTGCCCTTAGCTCAAAACTCCAGTACAATCCTTCCCCAAAAGAAAACATTCTATAGGGGATGCTTTATGAATGAGCAAAGCAACCACTTGATAGGAAACAGCATTTCCCTGAAAATCCCTGGAGAGATGTTGGCAGTCCTCTTTATTTGGAAATGTGTAACTTCTTCCATCATCTGTGGAGTGAATATGTTATAGGGCTGTCATATACCTACATTAAAAGGAAGCATGGACAGAAGTCATTTCCAGTATGTTTTTGACAAATGTAAAGTTTGAGCATGAGTAAAACATTTTCATGGCCTAAAGAGTGGTAGTAATTACTTATTTTGCTCATTTAAATTCAGAACACAATATAAAGTTGAGCCCACTTAGCCAACTTAGGTCTGATATTAAACTTACTTAAAAGTATGAATGTGTCATAGTGGTTACACAGTGGTTATAATATCAGGGCTTTTCTTTGATACCACAACTGTTGGGGAAAAGGATGCACTTGTCAAATAATCTTTAGTGGATTAAAAACACATGCATAGAATTTATTTAAGTCCTATAATTTAGTTGGGGATATTTGTGAAGACTTTGCCTTTTATACTAAAAAGGAAATGTGTTTTATTGCCTATATAATTGGTTATTGGAAATATTTGGGGGCATTAAGCTATTTTAATTATTTAGTGCTGAATAAGCAAAAACCTCATCTTTCATGAATATCTTTCCTTCTAAGACTGATCAATCCACTGATGGAGAGTGAAGTTACAGGGATACATATAGATAATTGTCCTTTGCACTTTTGACTCACTTTAAAGAGGAACTAAGTCAAAATATCCTAATAATGGTCTTGATTTTATAAATGATTTTTCCCCTTGAAATAAGCAACACATTCATTTTAATATGTAGAATCGGTTTGCTAGCAGGGCGACAGTTTAAAAAGGCTTCCAACTGTGACACAAGTGCAACCATATTGCTTCCTATTACTCGCTAAGGTAGTTGTTTAGAAGAGAGAATGTTCTCCCTGGAAATGTTTAAAGTGCTGTAATTTTATTTAGGATAATGAGGATTTATAACCATTTTGCCATATGAAAACCTGCCTTTAGACAGAGTGAAATAGGCTGTTTTGGTTATTGAATGTTCTTAACTGGAGAGAGGAGAGGGGGAGAAAAGCAGGGAGGGAAGGAAGAAGGGACACGTACATCAATAGGTGTTTACATCGGGATTATGCAGGTTTATTCTATATGTTGTCCTGTGTTAAATATTAAGTGATACAAGTCAAGTTTAGACCATGTAAATGTTTACAGCGCAAAGGGATTTCTTTATTTTGAAATGTAACTAAATGGAAAGTCTTTGTTCTTGTTTATATAAATAATTATATAACTGTGACTGCTGGAGGGTCCTGAAGCCCTTCGTCTTTATAACATGGCCCATGTAAATTGTGCTGGAGGACGTTATATTGAGTGATGGTCAGAGTGCACCAGGAGACAGTTGTTAGAGAAAACTGTGTAGCACGATCTATGTTTTTAGCATTAAGCATGACATTAATATAGTGTGTGTTATCATTAAAAATTAACCCAGTAAGTGTAAATTTGACTTATTAATTCTGTGTTCTGTAGCACTGTCTCAAAATCCACTGTGACTAGTTTATTTAGCTCTCTGACTTTGGTACAGGAGGGAGAAGGAAGAAATAGAACAGTTAAGAGATTTTTATCCGGTTTTTATCTCCTCACTGAAAATCTTAGCTCTCAAAACATTTCTAATTTCCCTCATTTGAAGGTTCAAACAGTTTCAAATTACTGCCCATGGATTGTTCTTGACATCCCGAATGGTAAATTTGAGCTGTGGAAATGCTGGAATGTGTTTTTGTGCTTTTCCTGAACAAGGGAATTCAACGGGTAAATTACAGTCATTTACTGGGAGTGTAATTTACTGAGAGCCTTTAGGCAAATGCAGGAGAAAGGACAGCAGCACTAAGGAAAAAAAAAAAAACAACACCAGCATAAAAACTGTTTTGTGTATTTTTTCCCTTTTCTCATTAAGTATTTATTCATGTAAGAGTCTTATGAATTAATGGATGGTTCTACAATTAAGACAGATAACCTTTATTCATTTTCAGCAATGATGGATCAAGTATTTGAAACATTGATTGCTATGTAAAAATTAGAACCAGAACCACATTTCTGAAATTCTACTTGTTTTTTATTAATCCATGTTTTTTAAGGATTATAGAGATATTGCTGTATTTTCAGAATGATTACAGATTTTACAAAATTTGGATTTAATTATGCGAGCAGTTAAAATAATAAAGAGTTTTTAATGTCAGCAAACAAATTAATGGAAAAGACTTTTTTCATTTTTTGTTAAAGTGATAGAAAAGACTTTTTTTTATATTTCAGTGTTAAAAACATATTTTTCTACTTCATATACCATAGATCATTCTTATTTTAGCAAGAAAAATGCTCAGACCATTTTGGTTGCTTGTGCACTTTGAAACTAAAACCAGATAAATAGTTTGTGATATTATTAAATGTTGAATAGGAATTTTATAAAATTGTCAACTAATTCTTTATAATATAAATATGTAAACATTGTGGTAATTCTAATAAACAGTTCTGACCAATTCCTTTCATGAAAAGCACTGTGCTCTGTAGTAATTGCTAAGCAAACAGAAAGCTGTGCTGCAAAGTGGTTTTGTATAGCATATTGTAATTTGACACTTAAGTTGTGCCCTGCATTACCCTGTGTCATAATTGATGGCTAAAGAAAAGCACATGCTATGCTAATCATTTGTTAGAATCGCTTGTTAAATTGTGGTTGCCAATTTTAAATAAACTATGGAATGCTTGCCTGTATTTTAGGGTTTTTTAGCTTACAGTTTTAAACAGTCATTTTGAGCTGTTTTTTTTTCTTTAACTTTTATGTTGCATATGAACAATTCTGCCTTTGTATACAAGGTCAGCATGTTTGCCAATTTAATAGCATATTATCAAGAATCAAATCAATGGGTTGCAGGTTTTATAGCAGTATCTCTAGAGACTTTTCAGGTTTTTTTTGTGTGTGTACCAATGCCAAATCTGGTGTATTACAAAATATTTTTTTTTCTTCTTCGGACAGGACCTCACTGTGTAGCCCAAGCTGGCCTCAAACTGAAAATCTTCATGCCTCAAATTGATATGAATATCATTTTAAATTCTTAAAACTAAATAGTTCCAGATTTAGAGTGCTAACTTGGTTATTATTGAAAAGTAAAGGTGAATTTATCTTATATTTGCCAACTATAATAAGTGGACATAGCACAGCTTTTGTTAATAAAGAAGTTATTAGCTACAGCATGTCAATAAGAATTTTAGTGCAATAAAATGAGATTTGGAAGATAGATTACTGTGCATAACCAGGATGTGAGTTCTCATTAGATAAGTGCAGTAGTTTTTACTGAAATATGTGATATCAGTTATATCCTGTAAGAAGTGAGGAACCCAAACGATGAGAATGTTTTCTTACTGAGGAGGTAATAGATTAATTGCTACCACCTCTATCTAGTAAAAGATATAGAACATGATGACGGAATATGTGCATTTAGACCTAAAAGAAATGTTACCTCTGTAGAGAAAAATGGCCTAATGTGCAGAGAAGGCTTATTCATTTTTAAGAGATTAAAAATGATTGAATATAATGCCTCTAATTTATAATAGTGGTCTGACAGGCTGCTTCCTGTCTAAAGTAAACCTTCTTGATCAGCATGTCCGTTTTGATCTCTTTTGTCTGTTGAGTATTAAATGGATAAAGGTATCGTTTTCAGTTATTAATTGTGTGTGTAATTAAAGTCAGTAAAGACATGCAGATGGACTTAATTCTCAATCATTTAGTAGGCAAGTAACTTGCAAGGTTATTCTGTGGCATACAGTTGGCCCCTTTGTGTGGAGGAATTCCTTGAGAACAGTCAGGATTAAGTTACTGTGTTTTATGACAGGAGAACTGGCACATATGCCTTACAAGAAGTAAACGCTCACTTGGCATTTGAAGGATACATGAGATTTGATTTCATTTCCCCTCCTCATTCTTTTACACTTGAGTTAAAACTTGGCAACTACACTATCTTGTTGAGAGATTTTTGTTTTTATTTATTTTGCTATTTTTATTGTATTCATTTCCTTCCTAAATTTCATAAAAATACTTAGGAAAGTTTTAGAATTGATTACCATTATAAAAAATGACTTCATTCTATTTTTTCAAGTCTAAATGAATTTGAGTAATGAGTGAATACAATCTTAACTCTTTATATAGTTCTTAAGGCAAGCTAATATACTATTATGGGAAATATAAGCAGGATTGGGTGCTAATTTAGGTCCGTCTGCATATGGATTTGGGAAGTCACTTTCCCAATGCCTTTGAAAAAGAAGACACCCTATATGGAATATTCGAGAAGTGGAAAATAAGTAAATATTGTTTCAGAAGGTATACTTTAAAGGTGTAAATTAATACACTTTGGGAATTTGTTTTTGATTTTCAAGTATTTTTGCCCAAAGCAGGTTTGGAAAACGAGAATAACCATATATCACAACAAACTATCTTTAGTTTGATTTGAAATAGGTAGCAGTACAATAATCCCTGCATATCACCAAGTTCTTTAGTATCCCCTGGGACCTGGGCCTTAATTTCATTTGAGTTTGGGGTCTCCCACAATCCTGTGGTTTCCTGAGTGACTAATTGACCCGTGGAGAGGAGTCTCTGGTCTGGCCTTTTCCTCTTGTGAGTCGGATGGATGTTCAAGGACATCTGCACACGTGTGGAGTGGGTGCACACACAACGGCCACTGTAAGACGCGCTTGGCTCTGTGCACACATGGAGTAGCCTCACCGGACTTTTGCATAGAGATGTGTTAGAAATCTTTTCCCTCAAGAACCCGGAGTGATAAATAGTGGCCATGTAGGAGCTCAGTTTAAGCTCGAATCATCTCTCCTCAGTAGTTTTTGTTCTCAATCACCTTGATGAAACAATCTTGAAGCCGCGCGGTGTCCATGGCATTTGGAATGAGTCCCTGACAGGCTGATTTTCCACCCCTGTTGTGATGCTGCTTTCTCTAGTTAATATTCCTGTGTAAGTGTCTCACAAAAGTAAACCCAAAGAGCCCGCCCGGGACACGGACTGCTCCATTTACATTAATTATGTAGTCTGGGCAGTGAGAATTCACTGTCAGCCCCAGGACTGGGGGGCACCGCAGCGGGAAGTGGGCCTGCGGTGTCCCCCACCCCAGGCTCAGTGAGGGGGGCTGCCAGGATCAGCGCCTGGTCACCTCTGGCCTCTGGGCTTGCTTCTTCAGAACAATGGACGAGCCTGAGGCCCGAGGCTGCTCCTGCTGCTCTTGGAGCCTGGTGAGCCTCCGAGCAAGACGGCCTCCTGCCAGGGAAGCCTGGTGCCCCTGCTGTCACCACTGGGCCAATCGTATTTATTTCAGTGGAGATGGGAGCTTCCTGCCAGCCTGTGCCCCATCAGTACCACCTGTGAGACCCATCCTCAAGTCTGGAAGTTAGTGCCTTTCAAATCTAAACCAAACACTCAATTTGTGATGTCGACATATATATATATATGTATTTCAATTTCAGATATCTTGAGTATCTCAAAGGGGGATAGCATAAACACCGTGCTAACGTTTTCAGTGGAGAGGGGTGGAAATCCAAACTAGTTACAAAACAAGAACATCCCAGGAATATGTGATTAAGGGGGAAAAAAACAACACGATTAATCCTTCATAAATTTGAAACATCTTCTGGGAGGTTTCTCTACCCTTAATTGGCTCTGAGCCATTCCAACTTAATGGTTATGTTTTTCAATAGAATGCTGACTTCTATAGGGAATTCCATAGGGAATTTAATTGTACAAACATTTGTTGTGAACCTACTACATCATAGGTGATGAGGAATTATTAATTCATTATTACTGCTTGGAAAACATTCCAGAAAATTATTACGGTTTTCAGGATTTAATAAATATGGAGACCAGAAGAAAAATGCTCTTGTCACCACTGTTTCCCTTCTACCTCCAGAGTCTTAGATCCAGGTAAAAAGGATTGGGGAGGATTAGGAGGAATATCAACAAAGATCATTGTACAGAATTTCTACAGTGGAGCTTTTGCATATAATTGTGTGAGATTAGAATGGTATACTTGGGAAGAAAGCCAGACCTTCCACCTCCACCCCGGTATCCCTGTATCCTTACCTGTAGAACAACAGTACCTCAAAATTCAGAAAGACATCAAAAAAAGAAATACTGAAAGTCTTGTTCCTTTTTAGATTTGCAAAACAATCCCATGGCAATATCTTATGCTTTTCTTTAAAGAATTATGTTGTGTAGCATTTCATAAGTAAATCCTGTCACATTTGGCCAAGAGCAAAAGAGCTGAAAATTTTTCCAAAAGGAATTAGGCCATCCTTTCAAGGCCATATGTAGTCACTAGCCATGATGACATTTAACTCTATCACAGCAAAATCATAATTTCTGAAGAAAACAGGCTAGTGCCTTTATCTTTCTATTTATAAAAAAGATAAAATGTATTACTTATAATGCTTAATGCTATCTTCTGACACTTGTATTATGAATTTATTCCAAAAGTGAACTATATTTTTAAACATTTGATTCTTTGGTCTACAAGGAAAACACTGATCCCTTTTATAGTATATATATATATTTATATATATTTAATTTTTATTATCAAACCGATGTACAGAGAGGTTACAGTTTCATACCTTAGGCATTGGATACATTTCTTGTACTGTTTGTTACCTTATTATAGTATATATTTTTAATGTCACTTCTAATTATTTAAAACACTATGTTAGATAATGTATTTCTCTAGTAGAAATATATAAAGATTCAAGTTAGTAAAGTAAATGTTGAGGCAAAAAGATTGCAGACGTCACATTTTACTACAAAAATGGCCTTTGCATATGGTCTAATTACATAGACAATATTAGTAACAGGTAAATGCAATGAAAAAGCAGAGAGGATACCATTAGACACTATTACTGTAAAAGTATATTACTGTGAAAGTATATGTGTATAGATTGCAATTTGTTGTTATATAAATAGAGTAAAATATTCATGGAGTTCTTTTACCCCGTATAAACTTACTTAACTTTGCAATAAAGAATTTAAAATTTTAATTTCTTCTAATCCTCAGGATGAAAAACTTAGTTTCTTGAGGAACAAAACTCCAGCAGAATTAAAAACATACCCCAGATATAGTGATTTTTGGGCCCTCAGGATTTTAATTTTGTGTGTGCTGGTATGTTTGCTATTATCTGTATTTATTCTAGGCATAAGCTTTCAGAATTTTGTGTTTTTTAATATGTTTTTATTCTACCCAAATGTTGATATTATTTTTACCTACCTTTCATCTTTAATTTTTACTTTAATCTGATAAGAATTTCCGTAACTAGGAGTAGTAGTTCAATCAGCATTTTAATTGAAAGTTTATTTATAACTGTAGCTCAATAATTTTCCTCACTCACCCAGAAGAGTTTGTATATAAAGTTATTTATAATGATTTGATGTTATTTTGTTCATGAAATTATCTGAGATAAATTTCTATAGATTAAAACAACTTAAAATCCGAACTTAAAAGTGGTAAATTATCAATGTACTTATTTTTTTAATATTTAAGTAAGATACCCCCAGATCATATCCTTACATGATATCATTAACCTTGACATCATTGTAAGAGAGATTATTATGATATGAAACTTATGATACTATTTCACATTTTTATCCACTAAATAAAAACCTGCTCTGTGTTTTATTACAAAGTAGGTGGCCTGGAGGAAGAGTATATGTATTCTTCTCTTTTGGTATAAAATATGCATTTGGGCTTCTCATTTCGTCCCCAATCTGTGTTATTCCTTAAAAATGCAGAACTGCCTGAAGTCCTCTTTAATATTTAATTCAACAACTTTTTAATCTGTCATTATGCTGTGATGAAGTAAGCATCAAGTGTCGCTGAAAAAGATTAAATTATACTTGGAAATAGGAATTGAAATGATTTAGGGTTGGAGGCTGAATATTTGCTTTGCACGAGTAATAATAGTAGTAGCATGGGTGAAGAAGGGCTTTGGTTTGGCGTTAATGTCTTTGCCTCGCTGTGCTCCCCTGTGGCTCTTCCTGATTTACGCTGGCATTACTGAGCTTTATTTTATTTAAATGGAGGTAGAAAGGGAAAATTACTACACTACAATCCATTAATTACTCCATACTTTTTTATACTGATTTCCCTGTTTTTGTAAACATCATAAACAGTGATGCAACTTGCCCAATGTATAACAGCTGTAAGAAATCCTGTAGTTCTTGTTAGCAAGCTTATCTTAAAAAAAAAAAAGCAGTAGTAAATATTAACACATCTATGGAATAATGAGAAGCAAATGATATCCCTTTCATCAGGGATATGTTCTACATATGAATAAATTGTGTTGTAATCACAACTGTAATCCTAGCTGCTTTGGAAGCTGAGATCTGAGGATCATGGTTTGGAGCCAGATGGAGCAGGAAAAGTCCATGAAATTCTTATCTCCAGTTAACCACTCAAAAACCCCAAACCGGAAGTGGAGCTGTGCCTCAAAGTGGTAGAGTGCTAGCCTTGAGCAAAAGAAACTCTCAAGGAGAATGCCTAGGCCCTGAGTTCAAGTCCCAAGATTGACAAAGAAAAGAAAGGAGAGCGGGAGGGAGAGAGAGGAAGGAAGAAAGGAAGGAGAAAGAAAATGTTGTGACAGTACATGTTAATATTTTAACCATTTTGTTTTGTATCTTTTGTGAAATCTAGATTCTAAGGTGTGGATTGTTTTGAAATTAAGGGGAAAAGTACAAATAGTTTTTTTTTTTTTTCATTTCAGTGTTTCTTGAGTCGATCAACAGGTGACAATAACGTCTTAGCTTCTTGGACTATTTTGGTCTCTGTTAGGTTTTTAAAGTAGGTAGCCGGTAAAGGAGACCGCCACCTGGTATTCAGGCAGGAGAGAAAGTTTACGGCCAGAGAAAAGGGAGAAAAGGGGCGACCCCAACCCAGCCCTGCTTTATCTAGGGCATGGGTAGGGGGTGTGGCCAGGTGGATTAGGATGTGACCTCAGGGAAGGGGGAAGTAAAACTGCCTTCAGGTCTGCTGATTACCAGGTAACTGGGTGGAGACTTAATGAGTGGGGGCATCTGCATGGAGTCCTCTGGGGATGGATCTTACAGTCTCTACATACCTCCATATTTTCTCTCATCTGCCAGTTTTTTAATTGGTATTAAGCTGCTGAAGCTTATTTTCAACTTAGAGGTGTGGTTCTGGCTACATGAGGTGAAAGCAGTCAGTTCAGTGGAACAACCTAATTGAGAAATTATTTGACCAGGTACAGAGCAGAGGTATAGTTGAAAGAATGCTGTGTTTTGTTTTTCCTGTGATGCCTATCTATTATTAGCTTTTATGTATGTTCAGCTCTGTCTTGGAACAAATCTCTTCACAACTTTCATTTGTCAGGATTTGTCATGATGGTGATGGTCCTTTTGAAAATAAGGTTGGAGATAGACAAAAATCTTTGTGCAATGTGTACCTGTCAGAATATTATCAGAATTATATTCATTAAGGAATCCAGCATATCTACATTTCAGATGTATGTCTCATTAGCATTCTGTCCTATCATGGAGCAATAAAAAAGAGAAAGGAAGTGTGCTTGTAGTCTCAGCTACTGAGAAGTCTTAAAGTAAGAGGTAAGATGATCCTTTGGGCCTAGAAGTTCCAAAGTAGTCTGGACAACATAGTGAGGCTCTGTGTCTCCCAAAGAAATGAAACATTCTAAATGAGGACGTACACTTATTGGAGTACATTCAGAATTATTTGTCAACATCTCAGAATTTTAAAAACTGCAGCTGACAAAATGTTTTGAAAGCTCACAAAGTTTTGTTACTCTTGTTCTACTATTGTATTCTACCATGCTCTCTCTCTCTCTATAACACACACATAAATATATACTTACATATGTATGTGTATATTTACATATATATGCATATATGTACATATATGTGTATATGTACACACACAGTTACAATAAACATGAACTACCTGGGCAAAGTACAAAAGTCATATTGCAGTTGGTATAGCTAGTTTTTGCAGAACATTTTTTGACAACTTGAATTTATCTGTTGCCTAAATGACGTTTCTGAGTACTTAGCTCCTTGCTTGTAAAGTTGATTTCCCCTGTGGATATCCAAGATGTGGAGGATGAGACCCTTTAATTGTTACAAACAGTGATTATTCTTTTGGTTAAGTGTTTGGAAATTAAGTTTTGTGGGTATTCCCAAAGTAAGTTATCTGGTAGTTAATAAATACATATTTAGATAATTGAGTTCACAAATTATTTACAATTTCGTGTTTCCATCAGGATAACTTTAAAATAAGTCAATTTTTGGACAGTTGGTCAGTGTTTGCACACATAATATTGATATGTATTTTTCAACATCTGGATTTTTCTTTGGCAGAAGACTAGTTGCCTTTTTGAAAACTATGCTTATAGGTAAAGTAAATTCATGTCTTTGAAGAAGAATAAATAAAAAGCACAACCTGAGTCAATAAGCAGGTTCAATTCATGCCTACAGCCATGGCGGACAGCTCATTTTGTAGATGTGGGTGTTTTGTTTACATTTATAATGCAGCTTTATTTAATGCTGACAGATATAGCTTGTGGCAAATGATAGTCAGAATGTATGAGCAGTCATAATGCTTCTGTCTTCTTATAGTGTGCTGCCGAAAATAAGCAGTTCACCTCTGTTTTTATTGAGGAAAGGATATGAGACAGCTATAGCTTCGTGAGGCTATTTATTGAGTTGTTTTACTAGCTGTGAACATGCCGCTTTATAGCAGTTGTGAAAATGGACTTTGCTAGTGTGTGGGAAAGGAAATAACATTGCAGTATACAGGGTAGTAAAAAATCTCTATAAATAATTTTTTAGACTGAGGAATATTCTCATTTAAACAGGCAGAATGAGTTTTGATTTTGGTTAGGTGTCCATCTCTCTCCACAAGTCATTAATGTTATAGTTTGGAGGAAAATTTTTATTGTCTAAAATTCAATTGTGTTAGAACTTAAAGAAAAGTTTATATTTATATATGCACCTATATTTGTGACTGTGATCTTAAAGATTGTATTAACTGTCTTAGGGGTATAAATTATAAAATATACAATAGGCTACATGTTCATTTGATAAGACCTATCTGTAAATTAACGTAATATGTTTTTTAATTTAATAATGTATTCATGATGCAGAGAAATCTGTTTTATATATTGTTGGCTTATGCAGTTGACAGTGCTAGAGTAGCACACAATTGATGTAAAAATGGAAAGTATTTGCATTTTGACTGTAAGGATTTATTGTCAAAATAAGAGAAAGTGGCCACCTAATCACAGAATTTGATTTTGCATTTTCATTCAACCTCTGGTAATTATAAATACTCACTATACCTGGAGCTTTTAACTCTACAACAAACTGTTTGGGTTTTTAATGTTAGTTTCTTTTTTCCTTCACTGAATCTGTCCAGGTCTACTAAAGTTTTTTGATGTACAGTTATTTATCAGCTCCCATAATTGTGATGGATATAATACTTTTTATTCTTAAACATAAAGCAGCATTAGAAAGGTACATATTTGAAAATTTTATTACTTTCTATTTTATTCAAATGTTCATCATATAGCAGTGAGAAGGTACACAAATAATATTTTCATGCATGCAAAATAATTTAGAAAGCAGTATGAATCTCAGCAGGTGCTTTTTCCATGTCTGTGCTCAAATTTCTGGGGAACACTGAATATTAAATTGAAATAACCCTCCCTTGATATTGTGCAGCTAAAGTTCAGTTTAATTATCAGATAAGGTTTTCCTGGACACATGTAATTTTCCTCTCATGTAAATAAAAATCAGACTGCTTAGATTTTAATACTTGCTACTTTACAAAGCAAATCAAACTGCTGCAAATACTCCTTTTCTTAATGCTTTTATTAAGGCATTTCTGTTACTACTAAATATATGAGTTATAGAGATGCTGTAAAAATGTTCTTATTTCCTTCTCCACTGGCTGATGAAATGGGTTAATCTCTCAATAGAGCTATTTCCTTAATTCACCACCTGTTTTCAAATCCCTAGTAACCGACAAGGTAAGCAGATATTCTGCCTCTGTGTATGCCTTACATACCACAAAGAAACCTAGAATAAAAAATTTAAGACAAAACATCTTTCTTGATTTTTGTAAAGGAAAGTTCTTGAACATTACTGAAAAGCTGTTGTATTTAAACTATCACCCAGAAGTCCAATTATGTTGCTTACCAGGCATCCTTGCAGTAGTAATTTTCAACTCAGAGGGTAGACATCTATATAAACTATGTTCATTACCTTTGACAAATGCCCATCTTCTTTTCAGCATATTGTGATAAAATGATAAAGATATTACTAATGAAAATTTTGCATTTCTAAATTTTGAAACAAAATTTACTTTATGCCTGTAAAACTAAATATATGCTCCACAATTATGGTTAGAATGTCTCAACTGCATATAAGTAATCATTTATTGTTTAAATACAGAAGAGGTTGTAACAAAATGCTGTCAAGAGCCATCACACTCATTAACCTGCAAGCTAATTAGCCTCCTCCTGCCTGATTGCTGACAAGTTCTTCAATCTGAACCCATTGCCGTGGTGTCAGCAAAGAAGCACAGAGTGAGGTAGAAGAGGTCTCCATTAGTTGTTTGTGAGCAAAGTCTCTGCATTAAAGGTTTGTTTTTATACTCTAACAAATGTTAGAGCATTCATATCCCAGCTATAATTAAATCTGCAACTCTTAATTACAGTAATTAGTATATTAACTGTTTCCTTTCCTGTTCATCCATAATTGACTACAAGAAATTACATGTAATTTAAAATGATTTTTAAAACTTTAATCATGTTGCGTTTTAGTAGTTAAATGCATATGTAGATGCTGTTGAATTTTTTTAAATAATATGCTTAGTAAAAACCACTTGAAATGCAGAATTTTGTCAAAACCAGTACATATGGGCTTTATATTTGTCCTTTTTTTCCCATTCAGACATGACATTCATTTTCCACTAGAATTTTATCCCTGTTAGGCAAACATTTCTTAACTAGGTTGCAAATTAGCATTCGAATGATAGAACATTTTGCAAATGCATCTTAAAATATGCATTCATTAATTTGTGAAAGACTAATTCATATAGAATTGCTTCTTGAGGGCAAAAAGCATTCATAAGATAGTTTGCTTGTTATACCATCCAGTCAGACTCAAGACCTTATTGAGAGTTACAGAAAAATGGAGTATATTTTGGAATGGCAAAGTATAATTGATGAAACGTTTACTGTATTCTCAGAATAATCACTTATTTCTTTCTGGCAAATGTTACTTATGATTTTGGTTTAAAATATTTGAATATCTTCAAATTTGTTAGAGGCCTTAACTATTCTAAAATGATACATAAATACCGGTGAGATGTATTCACATGTCTTAAGGAAACCATATGAATATAAATAAAATTTATTGTACTTGTATTTTATGTAGGGAAACTGCTGTTTGAGGGTATGTGATGTAAAAGTGCTAGATTGCAGTAAGAAACAGTATCAGTTTATGGGAGCTTTCCATAGAAGTGCATATAACTCTGTATTGGACTTGGCCAGGGTTTCATTTGCATAGCATCCTATAAAGAAGACTTTGTGCTATGAATATATACTTGCCACTATCCAGCCCTAATTAAAGCTTGCATATTTTCAGTGAAATTTAAAATATACTTCATGTAGTCATTCTTATAATAAGATGTTAATGTGACATTTCAGCTATCATTCACTTAACAGATGACAACCATTTTATGAAGGACTACCAAACATACTACAAAATGCATCATCTAACAGAATAAGCCTTTTAAAATACAGGGGCCTGTGCATAAGAACTCTAGCTTGAACCTCAAGCCAACTGTAAATAAATGAAACGAAATACATCGATAATGGGGTTTGTACTTATATTCAACTTCTTCAGGCCTGTGATCAGTCCCCTAGCTAGAAAAGATAGAATTGGGCTTATAAAGCCATGTTTTAAAGTTTTAGAATACAGTGTATCAGTTGGCAGCTACTGTTCTCACCAGTAAGGACATTGTCTCACACCATTCCATACCTCTATGCTTTCTTCTCCAGCGCAGCCTGATTCCCACAGAAGACTTTCTCCACAACTCTCCAAAGTCTCCTTTCAATGTAATTCAACTTAAGTTAGTTTTGTAGTGACAAATTTGTTTTAGAGAGTAAGTTAAATGTAAAGTTTTTTTTTATTCCAAAGCCCATTTCAGAATCATTTGCTCACAGTTTATAGTCATAATATCAAAGAATGGTAGTTGAATTCTGAACTTGTTGAGAAATTTATGTAGTATCTAATATAGTCCTTGTATTTTATAGGTAGAGGAGTTAGACAGAGGGAGGCCCAACTTACTCAAGGCTGTGCAGTAGCACAGTAATTCAGCAGGTATGAGATGAGGATACACATTCTTGGATCCCTAGTATAGGGCTCTAAGTGTTATTAATTCAAGCTGTAGTTTACAATTTGTTAACCAGATTTATGTAGTACGTTATGTCTTTCAAAAGAACATATATAGAAACAATTGAATTTGGAGCTGATTTGTACAAAAACTTCAGAATATCTAGAAACTCATTTTGATATCAAGAGGTATTTTTCTGCCATGAGTTATTTAGTAAAAGAAACATCTATGGTAGTCAATGTTGCTTGAAGTATTTCTGAAGAAGCTCAGTTGTCTTCTAGAAACACTTGTGATATGATGTGATGATGGAAGTGGTAGTGGATATATATAATATGGATATATGTGTGGGGAAAGAGAGAGAGAGAGAGAGAAAGAGAGAATGCATTGTCAAAAGGCAGGAACATGAGGATAGGGGAATAGAACACAAGCCCTAGTGTCGAAATCCTCCAGTGAGGATTTTCATTGCTAAATTTAGTTGCCAGAATGCTAGACCTCCATGCTGCAGTTACTACAATATTAGGTATAGAATAAGGAGACTTTATTTTAAAAAGGGAAAGAGAAAAGAGAAGAGGTACCTTGTCCAAACACTTCATGTGAAAATAAGTTACTTGAACTTAATATATCATTGTAAATGACAAATGTAATATTTCTGAATTAAATGTATCAGTATGTGTGTTTATATGGAAGTAATTGAAAATTGGGAGTATTCTGTAAAATTGTGGTGCTGATGGTTTGGCAACTCTTTATGTGTAACTATTAAAGGGTAAAACCCACAAAAAGTATTTTCTTGATATTAGCTTTCATTTATAAACCAGAATAATTCCGAATGTTTATAGTAATGGGAGATAACCCAAGGCAAATTTAATTTTAGATTGGGCTTTTGCTTAATGTATTATTCATAGTATTGTATCATCAGTTAAGCATATCTCTGACAATAAACTTAAAACTTAACTTTAATAGCAATATCTACCCTAGTTTGGGTGAGTCAAATAGTGGCCTGAGATGATTAATTTTGCCCTCTTATTCTAGATGTTTTTTGTTGTTGTTTTTTTAAATAATGGTGGGATGGAATCATTTGCTATGCTTTTTTCTCCCCCTCCCCCACATTTTTTAACACTTCACTATTTTTGCTGCCTGACCTGGTTTTGCATTTTTTTCTGATTCTCTGTTCATCTAATTAGTATGTTCTAAAAAGACCTGGACCACTTATTGTACAGAGATGTAGCCTGTGGGTATTTAATAAGGAGCTTTCAGTGCTACATTTGCATCTTTTGCTTGGGGTCTGAATAGTGAATTACCTTTAAGATCATTAGAAGCACTGCTGTATTGTTAAAATTAGGCTGCAATATTCTAATGACAGTTTAAAACTTCAGGCTTCCTATATAACCCAGGTGACCTTAGCATAATTGTGTGTAGTGCAGATGACCCCAGGATAAACTGCTGACGGTTTAGCTCATCTGCAGTGTAGCTTCTATAGGCAGGTGGCTTTACCCCCAAACAGACCACACAGAGGTGTAGTGAAAGTACTTGATTTTCATTTACTTACGTGTACTTATGATATTATTTACACAACCATACTACTTATTCAAATATGACATATACCTTTTAAAGTGAGAAACATCCACCAAGTGATGTCCTCGCTGTGCAATATGTTTCATCAGATACCCAGAGACTAAAAACAGAATATTCTACTTTCTTCTCATGGGTCAAAAACTTAATAAGGAGATAGTTTGTGTTTTTTTCCTAAGGATTAAATTACAATTTATACTCTAACTAGATAAAAGATGACTATTAATGTTAAAAGTTTATGTTGTTTTATTACATCATTTGACATCACATAATTGATTTTAAAAATGAAAGAAACTGGGCTGGGGATATAGCCTAGTGGCAAGAGTGCCTGCCTCATATACACGAGGCCCTAGGTTCGATTCCCCAACACCACATATACAGAAAACGGCCAGAAGCTGCGCTGTGGCTCAAGTGGCAGAGTGCTAGCCTTGAGCGGGAAGAAGCCAGGGACAGTGCTCAGGCCCTGAGTCCAAGGCCCAGGACTGGCCAAAAATAAATAAATAAATACAACAATAAAAATGAAAGAAACTGCCTTTTGGGAAAGAAGTTGGTATTTTTCACATCTCAGATTGCTATGTTACATCATCCCTAGTGCAAGGTAGCGTAAAGGTACCTGGTGACAAACATGATTTAAATAAAAAGTAGTACATTTCATGTTTTTAAATAACTGGGTTTTTTTCTGGCTCGCAGTGATGGCTCATGCCTGTAATTCTAGCCTTTAAAGAGCCTGAGATCCAGAGGATAGTAGTTCAAAATCAATACTGACAGAGAGAAGTCCATGGGATTCCATTTCCACAATAATCAGCAAAATGTTGGGCTGGAAACATGGCTTAAGTGGTAGAAGGTAAGCTGAGCAAGACAAGTAAGCATGAAGCCCTGAGTTCAAATTTCTTTTTTCTTTTTTTTTTTTCTTTTTGGCCAGTCCTGGGCCTTGGACTCAGGGCCTGAGCACCATCCCTGGCTTCTTCCCGCTCAACGCTAGCACTCTGCCACCTGAGCCACAGCGCCCCTTCTGGCCGTTTTCCATATATGTGGTGCTGGGGAATCAAACCAAGAGCTTCATGTGTAGGAGGCAAGCACTCTTGCCACTAGGCCATATTCCCAGCCCTGAGTTCAAATTTCAATACCAGCAAAAATAAAAGTAAATGAGTAACTGCTTTATATTTAAAGAGCAGTTGTAGATTTTTATCATGTAGCATTTAGCTATCTTAGTTTCTTGACTACATATGAAAATTTAAGTGAATGTGGATATTTTTGTACACCTAATTCTAGTAGGTAACATGTTCATTGATTTAAAATTGAGAACTTGTTCTTCAAAATTACATGGCTGAAAAAACTGTTTCTTAAAGGTATCTTACATTACTAAGACTTAACTGTGATTAATAATTTTTGTTGAGCAGCTATGCTGTCGTAGTACAAAACTATGTATCTATATGGTAAGTGCTTACAGAAGTTTGTTGAATGAAAGTGTGAATAAAAGGAAGAATGAGCTGAAAATAACATAAAGAAAGTGAACCTGTGCCTGATACATAGTAGATAGTCTGCGTTTAGATGAACCAAATAACCAGTTACTGATTGTTGAGAGGCTTACATTTCCAGTAGAAATTTCAAAGAATATTATTACACAAATAACTGGGTGGTAATTGGTATACCAGATAGACTTTATGTAATGTGTTCATTTTGGTTATCTCATCCTTTTTTTTGAGTAATTACTTATTTATTGCCAAAGTGATATACAGAGGGGTTACAGTTTCACACATAAGGCAGTAGGTACACATTCCTTGTACAATTTGTTACCTCCTCCCTCATTTCCTTCCTCTCCCCTTCCCTTTTCCCTTTCCCCCCATGAGTTGTGCAGTTGGTTTACACCAAATGGTTTTGTAAGTATTGCTTTTGGAGTTGTTTGTCTTTTTATCCTTTGTCTCTCGATTTTGATATTCCCTTTCCCTTCCCTAGTTCTAATACCAGTATTATCTCATCCTTTTGTACCTTGCTTCTTGTCAGTTTTCTTCTTAAGGGTTCTCCAAGTCAACTATGAAAAGTGGCTACCTGATGTGACAGGAACCTTGTTTAAGCCATGGCATCCAATGTATTATCTTGGCCTTAAAAATGGTTTTACTATAATTATTAGAGAAACCCAAATATATCTCCCTCCTCTCCCCTCCCCTCCCTTCCCCTTGGAAAGCAATTCAACTTTATGTTTTGGTTGGAACTGCAGCTTGAACTCAGGGCTTGAGCCATACCTCTAGTCTTTTTATGTTTCTTAAAACTGATGCTTAATTGATGTGTTTCAAATCTATTGTGGGAATAAAACAACTTATTTTAAAAATGATTATTTCTATATAGAGAGGCTAATAGGCATAGATTAGAGACTATTACTACTGCAGGAGCTGAAAACTGAAAAATAAAATCACATTGAATTCTTAATTAAAACTGGATCAAGTATGTATGAATATTTGAAAACACTATGTAAGATTTAGCATTCATGATTAGAACATTGACCAGTGACATCCTGTTAGGTAGTTTTGCAGGATTTTCTCTTGCAAAAAGAGATTTTGTTGTATCCATATTATTGTTTCCTTTGGGATCCTAGACAATGACTCTGTAGTCTGATTCATTAATATTGGTTGTCTTCAACAGTATCCAGATTTGACCTGCCAGGTATTAAATTTTTAATGTATTACTAGTTCTTTCACAGAGTAAGGCTTGTCTTTGTTCTTTGTATTTTTGTAACAGTACAGCTTGAGTCTGATACAGATTTAATTTGTAGCATCACTAACTATGCATCATTTAAAAACACCGCTCATATAAAAATTTATTGATGAAAATATTTCAACATGAACAGCTACCTTTTTAATATTTGAAAGTACACATTTTCTGAATTTATTTTGAAACATGCCACGGGTGCTATGTGTTATGTACAATAAGTTAATTATTATGCTATTAACATTGATGATGTTGAATGTGTATTAGTTAATGTGTTAATGACGTGTTAATTACTGTACATGTTGTGAAGACCCTTCAGGCTTGTTCTATGATGCAACATGTCAACTTGAACCAGACCAAGTAATCTGCAAAGCAGACTGTAAGTCTTAAAAATAACACATGTAAACATAAATTATAAATTAAATTATGCTTTTTATTATTCTTTTTCTTTCTGGTAGAATGAATAAGTAATTCTTCTGCTATCTGCACCTGTTAGAACCTAATATTGTCAGACTCTGTTTTCCCCAGGAGGACTGGAAGAGATTTGTTATGCAATAACTTCCTCTTTGTTTACACTCTGGCATTTAGTGTATATCTTATATAGATTCATGAGTTTCACAGCCTGAAAGATCCTTCTTTTTTTGTTTACCAGATTGATTTAAGATGAAAAGCATATTCAGTCCAGGCAAGCAAATAAAAATTGGCCCTGTTGCATTAACATTACTTGTTGATGTTAAACTGATTTATACTTAGGATTCAGTTATGGCTTTTTAAGCTTTTTGGCCAAATAGTTGAAATCTCAGGAGAATGGACATTAGAAAGCAAAACAAATGAAGAAAACAAAACAGAAGGATGGCAGTTTTAAATCACTTAAACAGAGGCCAGAATTTGTTTCAGAAAGAATTTGTTTCCTTTTGCATAAATGCAGTTTAACACTTTAAAAATGTCAAATATGGAACTTTATTTTTGTTACTTTTAATTTCATAAGTTGTTTATTCCTTCCTTGTCAATACTTCTGGAAATTATAACTGATGATAATCTTCAAGAGATTCATTTGGAGGAATATATTAAAATTGTTGGATGCTTCTTGGTGTTGTTTGTTTCAAAGTCATGGTTTTATTTTAAACAAAAAGTAAAGAATGAGAGTTCACATATTTACTAAGGAACATACAGTGAGAACTTTAAACAGTGAGCATGTCCAAAAAACAAAAAACAAAAACCAGTACTGAGGATCAAACCCAAGGTCTCACACATTCTAGACAGCCAGTTATCATTTGAGCCACTTTCTTTTCTTTGTATTTCTGTTTTTATTTATTTTTTTGCTAACTTTGCTAGGGCCTGACTTAAATTTGTTATCCTCTGCTTCTGCCTCTTGAGTAGCATGAACCACCATTCTTGGCTGTGACCCAACTTTTAAAAATATAAAAGTAAAATCTAAAAGAGGTAGTGAAATGTTTAAGAGTGAAAAACCAGACTGTTCAAGATCTAGGCCTTTTTACCTTTTAACTCATCATACTTCAGTTTCATGCTAATTGCAGTGGGCATGGTGATAGTTCCTACCTTTAGGGATGTTGGGATGATTAAATGAGTTAATACAGGCAAAGCACTTTGAGCAGTGTCTAGCACATAGAAAGCTCTCAATAAATGTGAAATCTTATTAACTTCTCTTTAATATCATATTGAAAATTATTTGGAAGCATTTAATTTCCAGAAGCTCTTTGAATTCCCTAGGACTTGTGAATGCGAGTTTTTTGATTTTCAGTTATTGTACTCTTATATCTCATCACAGAAAAACATCTTATTTTTAATGATGATTTTATTACTCTATTGCTGCTTACATCCACCCACCTGGAATTATCCCAGGCTTTTTCATTGTCTAACCTTGCTTGATTTCTTAAAGCACAGCTCTTATTGGAGATTTATATTGGCACGGAAGGATATTCTGATTGAGACTTTGGTCTGTCTTGCAAATATTTGCGTATCTCTTGTTTACATTCCTGATGTCCTCTTGTAATACCCATGCAAAAAGGATCCTAATAAATCTCATGCTCAGCATTACACATTGTTTGTTTTAGCTGCCTTCCACTTCATGCTTCCTTCTTTAAGAGCCAGCCATTACAAAAGGTTAGATTCACAGTTAGAGGCTTTAGCTCTCCCTTTTGAATCAGTGAGGTTGCCGTTTTATTGCTCTCCGACTTACACTTCAGTGATGAGAGTAAACTAGCATCAGATTAAAGGTCAGCAAATCCCATCAAAGAGAGGAATATTAGGGGCAGAGATAGTTGGAGAGGCAGCACACCACTGGGTATTGACAGGGTGATTCCAGGGTATCAGTCAGCAGAATTATAGCTGCCCAGAGAGTCAGTACAGCTTTAATGAGCCTGTGTGAAGAGGAAGAGGGTGGATTTATGTAGTTCCTCATAATTTTCTGTAGAGACTGTTATTGCAGACATTCTGTGGAGTGTTCTGGTCTTTCATTTAATTCAAAGGTCCTGGAGCTTATCCATCCTCTAAATTCTTTTTTGTTAGCTCAAATCAAAGTTGACATTTCCATGGCTTACCACCTAAAATACCTAGTTCAAAAAAAAAAATCAAGGTTTTCTGAAAAAAGAGGCAATTTTGAAATCCATGTGTTGTTAATATAAATCTGCAGCCATTTTTCTATTAATGCATACATTTGTATGCATTTGTAGAGAAATAGATTAAATAATGAACTTTTTTTTCACAACTGGGCAACAAGAGTAGATGTCCATTTATATATTGCCTTTTGTTGTTGTTGTTGATTGTGGGGCTTGAACTCTTGGCCTGGGCGCTGTCCCTTAGCTCTTCAGCTGAAGGCTAGCTCTCTACCACTTGAGCTACAGTGCCGCTTCCAGTTTTCTGGTGGTAATTGGAGATAACAGTCTCATGGACTTTCTTGCCTGGGTTGGCTGGATCTGCAATCCTTAGATCTCAGCGTCCTGAGTAGCTAGGATTACAGGCGTTGAGCCAACAGCATCCAGCTTATATGTTGCCCTTTGATAACTGGTTAAAAAATAATAAGCTGACTGTACTTATATCATGGTAGTTTATTGACTTTCATAATTAATTGTCTACATGCCTCTTTGTATATGACTATATCTCACCCCTTTTGCCTGTAGTACCTTACTGATAATTTTTTAAACTTCTACATGGGACATTAAATTGTTCTATTGAGCAATGCCAAATTTAATTGCTATTATTTTCAGTACCACCTGGATTTTAATGTATGTGGCAGTGAATTTAACTCATGGTAATTTCTTATCAAAGGGAAATTAAGTATCACTTCAAGATCTAGAATATGATTTGAGAAGTCAAGTGTTTCTGAAAGAAAAGTCTCTGTTGTTTTTACTCATTTTTGAGGTGACAGAATCTTACCTAGGGCCTTTATGCATGCTGCAGCAAGCGTTCTGCCACTTAGTTACATACCTATATATAACTATCTGAAAAATGTCTTCAGATACCTTTGCTTTAGACTAGTTGTTTAAACAGTTAATGTTGGGCAGATAGATGTGCATATTTTTAAAGTTGTGCTTTTCTTTATTGGTCAATAAAATTTTGAGGGAAAAAATACTTTATTAGTAATTTGTATTCAAAACTATGCTATTTTGATTATATTTCTAGTGAATTCTTTGAAGTACTAACATAGAGGTCTTCTATATGTGATTTGCTGCTTGAAAGATGCTTTTACGCTTCTTTACCATTGTCTTTTGCATGCCATGTGGTGGTCAGGTTTTCAGACATTTACATGTTTTTTAATAGGAAAGAGTGATGAATGTGATACTAACATGAAAAGCACAAAAAAGCTGTTTTGAACTTACCGTTGACCAAAACATCTACCGTACTTACAGCAAAATATAAATTTCTTAAAAGAGATGCAGATAAATGTTGCATAAAAATATAGAAGTCATTTTCAGTCACTTATTAAATTCTATCTTTATATTAAAGGGCAAAGCAGACTTTAAAATAAAATCATGTGAAAAGTCTAGTAAAGTTCATGTTTCCTATAATCATGCCATGCTTCACAAAGCCTTTTCAATAAAACTGAGTCTGTGTCCTTTATAATAATGCAGATAAAACTTTATGCTATGCTGTTACATTGGAATGTACTGGGAATGTCAATGACCTCATGCTGTATTTACTAGCATGCTATGTGAGCAGTGCCTGTGTATCAAGATAATTTGACATTCCAAAAACAATAAAGTGAGCATTTCTTCCTACAGACAGAAAAACGGAATCAGTAGATATCTGTTATTCATAATGAAGTCAAGTGACTGTAATTCATATATTTACTTTTGCATGTTGGAGAATAGGAGAAGGTGGCTGTAACAAAAGAGAATTATCTGATAGGGAAAGATTCTTACTAATACAAAGAACATGTGAAAGGCATTTACTAATCACTTTTAAAGTATACAAATACATATATTTCTCATTTTTCCAATTTAACTCATATTTTGATTTGAGAAAGATTGAGAATGAACAAAGGACCATGTCTCACCATTAGTAGTTTTAACTAAAACAATTTTGTATCAGTATGAGCATGCATGCTTTTAAAAAATAACATTCATCTTGTCTGAGAAATAGTTGAAGATTTCCAAAACACTAATAAAGAGGATCAATATCTTTGGTCTAATGTTAAGTAATATTAAGAAGAGTAGAATGTAGTCAGTTCTAATGAGCACATTTGCAGAAAGAGTCCGTTTCAGAACAAATCAGCAGCAGCATTTTTTCTGTGTATTTTCCCACATTCTGTAGTTTTCTGTGTTTATTTGAAGTAGGTAACTAGAGTTCACAAGTAATGAGTGAGCAACTTTCACACTCATTAATGCACATCAGAGTGCCACTGGAAGGGATAGAATAAAACTTAAGAGACTGCAAAAAACAATGAAACTACTTGTTATTAAAATATGTTGCAAAATAATGACATGATCTATAGTAAAGAAATTTAATACATAAATTATCAGTTTTACAAGATACAACATTTGACATGCCACATAAT